>NC_064820.1:55934166-56237196 GCF_024166365.1 Elephas maximus indicus
TGGATTGATCCCTCCTGATAAAAGGATCATGTACAACACTGGGAAAAATAGGAATTCCAGAACACTTAATTGTGCCCATAAGGAAACTGTACATGGACAAAGAGGCAGTCGTTCAGACAGAAAAAGGGGATACTGTGTAGTCAGGAAAGGTGTTCATCAGGGTTGTATCTTTTCACCATACACATTCAACCTGTTTGCTGAGCAAATGATCCAAGAAGCTGGACTGTATGAAGAAGGACAGGCATCAGAACTGGAGGAAGACTCGTTTAACAACCTGTGTTATACAGATGACACAACCTTACTTGTTGAAAGTGAAGAGGACTTGAAGCACTTACTAATGAAGATCAAAGACCACAGGCTTCAGTATGGATTACACCTCAACATAAAGAAACAAAAATCCTCACAACTGCACCAATAAGCAACATCATGATAAATGGAGAAAATATCGAAGTTGTCAAGGATTTCATTTTACTTGGATCCACAATCAATACCCATGGAAGCAGCAGTCAAGAAGTCAAATGATGTGTTGCATTAGGCAAATCTGCTGCAAAAGACCTCTTTAAAGTGTTGAAAAGCAAAGATGTCAATCTGAGGACAAAGGTGCACCTGCCCCAAGCCAAAGTATTTTCAATAGCCTCATATACATGCAAGACTGGACAATGAATAACGCAGCTGGATGAAGAATTGATGCCTTTGAATTGTGGTATTGGCAAAGAATACTGAATATATCATGAACTGCCAGAAGAAAGAACAAATCTCTCTTAGAAGAAGTATAGCTGGAATATTCCTTAGAAGCAAAGATGGTGAGAATTTGTCTCACTTACCTTGGACGTGTTATCAGGAGGTACCAGTCCCTGGAGAAGGACATTATGCTAGGTAAAGTAGAGGGTCAGCAAAAAAGAGGGAGACCCTCAATGAGATGGATTGACACAGTGGCTTCAACAATGAGCTCAAGTATAACAACGATTGTGAGGATGGTGCAGGACCTGACAGTATTTCATTCTGTTGTACATAGGGCCACAAAGAGTTAGAGCCTACTCAACGGCACCTGACAACAATAACAGCAACATCTGGTACATCTAGATTTTCCAGAGAGAGCAAAGAAGATAGTCACATAGCTGACTTGGTTCATCATATGACACATTTCTTTAAATAAATAAAAAAAAAAATCTGTAGTACATATGAATGATATTTCCCTTTCATTGAGCTTTTCTATGTTTTAAGAGATAAACTTCTTTTCTCTTGGCAAATGTGCTTACTAATTAGTGAAACCTCTAATTAGTGGAGCATCTACTTTGTGTCGCACCCTGCTTTAGGTATTGTGAGTAAAACAAGTTAATGAGACATGTTCACTGTCATTAAGGATATTCTATAAGAGAAACATATATACCTTAAAGGTACACTAGTACAGGGAATATTAAAAAAATAAACCCACTCTAATTAGTTTTAGAGAAAACTAGAAACTATTAGGAGGATACAGGGGAATTTCGTGGAACTAAATGTAGAAAGGGCAGCCAGGTCTCACAAGTGACTGGAAACAAAAAATAGAAAGAATTGAAGAACTAAAGCTATCCCAATCATCCTCTCTCTTTTTCCCTCTCTTTCCACCAACATTTCTTTGATCTCTCATCTCCCTTTTCTATGAATAGCTGTAGATTGACTTTTTTTTATGCTCATGGGAGAAAATGGTTGCCTCAGTCAATATGAATTCCTAGTCTGTGTCACCAACAAAGACTCTGGAATCTCTATACCTTGAATACAAATTCCTAGGAAAGAAAATTGGTTGGTCCAGCTTGAGTCAGGTGTCTAACCATGCTACTAGGAGGCAAGATTACTTGACTCAAAGATGTCTAGAGAGAAATCATGGCAGACTCTGAAAAAGACCCACGGGCAGAGCAGGCAGATTGCTTTGCATGTTTGCCACATACACGAAAACAAATAAGGGACAGTCAACCCTGGTAGTGCTAGGATAGTTTGAATAAAATGCCGCAGGTGTGTTGATGAGAAAAAAAAAACCAGCTCCATATAGGGAGCTAGGAATATAGAATTATTTTATATTTGTGTATTTTTTTTTTTGTATTTTTCTTTCTCACTTGGAAGTGTCACTTTTATTTTTGTACATCAAGCAATTCAGCCAGTGCCTGGAGACCTGTAGGTCAATCAAGCACAATGGGCTCTGAGCCTCCCTCTGACTTGTCACGGACTCATGGGGTAACATTTCAATTTTTCCAGGACTTACATAGAATTTTACATTCACTGCCCTTTTTAGGCCTAGAGAAAAGAATATGGACACTTTAGGAAATTCTGTTCAATTTGGTAACTATTTGGCGCTTATTATTTGCCAGGCATAGAACTACTGTGATATAAATATTAAAAAGACACAGATAGGATTTAAGGGGTCTGGCATTTAAGCGGAAAGGTAAAGGATGCACATATAATTAAACTCAAGTCACACCGTAATACACACAACAAGAATATTATTTAAAAAATTAGGAAGTCAGGAAAGAGGAATAATTGGTTATGAATGAGGGGGGCAGGAAAGGCTGGGCAGATGATGTAAGTTTGACTAGAGTCTTCAAGTGGAATTTTAAGAAATGGAAAAATGGGGGAAAGCAATTCTAGCCAGAAAAAAATAGCTAGGGCACGAACGAGGAAGAATGAGAGAGGTACATCAGTGAATAGGTGAGTTTAGCATAAACATAGTGTCTTAGGCTGGGTTCTCTAAAGAAACAAAAGCAGTGAAGTATATATAGAGAGAGAGAGAAAGAGAGCGCTTTTCCACTGTCTCTTGTCGACTACAGATATAGTTGATTTGATTCCTGTGCATTCCATCTGGCAAGGTCCACATATATAAAAAAAAAAAAGTCACCATTTATGTTGGGGAAAAAAGGTATTTGCAATGAAGTCGTTGGTCTCGCACAGTTCTATCATGCAATCTCTGGCATCCTTTCTATCACCAAGGCTGCATTTTCCAACTACCAATTCTTCTTCTTTGTCGGAATACAAACTGAGATGCTTCAACAAACAGATGTAGCTCTGGAGGTGCTCATTCATCTATGCCAAGAAATTTGGAAGACAGCAGTCTGGCCAACTGACTGGAAGAGATCCATCTTAATGCCTATTCCCAAGAAAGGTGATCCAATCAAATGCAGAAATTATCAAACAATATCATTAATATCACAGGCAAGTAAAACAATGCTGAAGATCATTCAAAAATGGCTGCAGCAGTGTATTGAGAGAGAACTGCCAAAAATTCAAGCCAGATTCAGAAGAGGACCTGGAACCAGGGATATCTTTGCTGGTGTCAGATGGATCCTGGCTGAAAGCAGAGAATACCAGAAAGATGTTTACCTTTGTTTTATTGACTATGGAAAGGCATTTGACTGTGTGGATCATAACAAATCATGGATAACATTAAGAAGAATGGGAACGCTTAATTGTGCTCACGAGGAACCTGTACATAGATCAAGAGCCAGTTGTTCCTACAGAACAAGGTTATACTGCATGGTTTAAAGTCAGGAAAGATGTGTGTCATGGTTGTATCCTTTCACCATATCTATTCAATCTTTATGCTGCACAATAGTCTGAGAAGCTGGACTATATGAAAAAGAATGGGACGTCAGGGTTGGAGAAAGACTCATTAACAACCTGCAATATGCAGATGATACAACCTTGCTTGCTGAAAGTGAAGATAACTTGAAGCACTTACTGATGAAGATCAAAGACCACAGTCTTCAGTATGAACTACACCTCAACATAAGGAAAACAAAAATTCTCACAACTGGACCAATAAGTAACATCATGATAAACAGAGAAAAGATTGAAGTTGTCAAGGGTTTCATTTTACTTGGATCCACAATCAATGCCAAGGAAGCAGCAGTCAAGAAATCAAACAATGCATTGGATTGGGCAAATCTGCTGCAAAAGACCTCTTTAAAGTGTTGAAAGGTAAAAATGTCACCTTGAAGACTAAGGTGCTCTTGACCCAAGCCATGGTGTTTTCAATCACCTCATATGCATGCGAAAGCTGGACACTGAATAAGGAAGAACAAAGAAGAGTTGATATCTTTGAATTGTGGTGTTGGTGAAGAATATTGAATATCCATGGACTGCCAAAAGAACGAACAAATCTGTCTTGGAAGAAGTACAACCAGAATGCTCATGATATCAGGAGGGATCAGTCCTTGGAGAAAGATCTCATGCTTGGTAAAGTACAGCGTCAGTGATAAAAGGAAGGCCCTCAAGGAGATGGATTGACACAGTGGCTACAACAATCGGCTCAAGTGTTACAACACTTGTGAGGATGGCACAGGACCAGGCAGTGTTTAGTTCTGTTGTACATAGGGTTGCTATGAGTCGGAACTGACTCGACAGCTCCTAACGACAAGAAGAGAGAGAGGGTTTATATCAAGGAAATAGCTCATGCTGTTGTGGAGACTGGGAAATCCCAAGTCCTGGGTCAAGCTGGAGACTTCTGACTGACACAGCTGCAGGGGCTGGTGAACCCAAGATTGACAGGTAAGCTGCTAGCTCAAGTCCGAAGAACTAAAGGTCAGATGCAGGATCCCGAGTGAGCAAAAGCCAGAGAGCTTTGCCAGAAAGTCCACATATATTGGATGCAGGCTACAATCCCAGGGAAACTTCCTTTCAATTGATTGGCTGCTTATAGTAGATCTCATCACAGAGGTGATTACATTATATCAGATCTCATTATAGAGGTAATTACATCATTACAAAGCTGCTGAGCTACCTCATAACTGCCAATCCACTGAGAATCATGGCCTAGCCAAGCTGCTACACAACCTTAACCATCACGAATAGTGTGCAAGAGGGAGGGATGGTGAGAGATGAGACTGCAAAGGTGGGTTGGGGTCCAACTGAGAGCTTGAAAAGCTAAGGTGCTTGGTATTTATCCTGTAGACATCAAAAGATTTTCTACAGCTCAGTTCTGCATTTGAGAAGGATAGCTGTGATGCCAGTGTAAAGGGTAGATTGGAGAAGGGAGAGGAAGGAGCATGGAGATTTTATCCAGGGGACTGTCATAATGGCAAAAGATCAAAAGATCCTGAACTAAAAAGAGTAGCAAGAGAATGGAAAATAGGAGATGGTGCAGATAGCTCTGGTAGAGGAAAATAGAATTGATGTGATGTGGTGGCAGAGTGGCATGATGGTGGCCACAAGGGAGAGAAGCAAAGATGTCTGGTGGAGAGCAGCTAACAACAACAACGTACATGAAAATGAGATGACCAAAAAAGAGCAGGGCATGAGGATAAGAGAGCTCAGAAGGGAGCCTTGGAGAAAAACTCACATGATCCTCCTCCCCCAACAAAACTCCTGCCTAGAGGTAAGAGAAGGAAGAGTAGAAAGAACACAGGCTGCACTCTGTCCCTTGGTGGCTCTCAGAGTATGGTCCCTGGGTGTCTCCAAGACCTTTTTAGGCTAACATGTAGTGGGTTTATTATTGTTATTTAAGAATGAATTAATACAGAGATATTTGAAAAAATTCTCTATTTTAATGTCTTGAATAGTAAACATTGATAGATACATGAACAAAATTGTTTGGGTTCCTCAAAAATTTTAAGCATATAAAGGGATCCTGAGAATAAAGAGTTCGAGAAGCCTTGCTTTAGCTTTCCTTATTGCCTCTTCAGAATGTGCTGTCTAGCACAATTACACATAGGCAGGGTATTTCTTAAGAAAACTACAGCAGGGGTTCTCAAACTCTTTGGTCTTAGGAACCTTAGCACTCTTAAAAATTAATGTGAAAGAGGAGTTTGTGCTTTATTTCTTGGAATGTTTGCCTGTTCTGGAAAATATAGCTCCTGATTTATTCTGCACCCCATGCCAGCATAACATTAATTTGTCCCATTCTGAGCACAGAAGCAAAGCCGGGTGAATTTTCCTCTCCAGCGCCCAGAGACAAAGCACAAATTCCTGCCTCACATTAAGGGAACTATCCTGCCTCCCAAGCAAGAGACTGTTCCAAACACTTACTCACATTTCAGTGAGTCAGAAGGAAACAGACAGATATTCATCTCCCTGAAACCTGGCTGACTTCCTGCAAGAAGTCTGTGGAGAGAGTCAAGGTTGTGTGTCAGGGTTTGTGGGCGGTCACCTAAAAGCTCTCAGGTGATATCGGAGTCTTAGTAAGCAGGTGAATATCACAGACAACTCAGGAAAAAATGCCTTCAGGTGTTTGTCAGGATTAGTAAGTAATTACTAAGTGACAGATAAGAAAACAGGAAAGAACCTGGGGCTGCACATTTTGGGGTTCAAAGGAGTGGAGCTTACATTCATGCCTATAAGCAGTAGTGTCTGATAAATACTAATTTAATATTTAAAAAATACAAGATGCCAGCCCTAGTTACGATTAAGAGGACTGTTCTATTTTTACCAATTAACTCATTTTTTAAGCTTTTCCTTTCTGAACTATTCAGCTTCCTTTGGAAGTTTCCCAGGCATCCTCTTCTCCTAATAGTGGGTGCTCCATAAAACCTGCATTGACAATAGTAATGATTAAACTAACAACTCTAATTTATTAAAACTTTTGAATACTTCACAAAAGTGGTCCCTGGAAGAATTCTGGTTTCCCCAATTTGCTGGGAATTTGTGGGTGAACTTTCAGAAGAATAATCATATTTAGAGAAGAAAAGTGCATATCCCATTTCTTAGGTTTGTAAGTAAAAAATCTGAGATGTGGCTATAGAACGTTCTCTTTGATTACACTGTCTTATAAGCAAAGAGGAAGAACCACGAGTTCATATTTTTAAGAAAATCGCTTAAACTCAATTATCAAATCAGCTCCTTATTTATCTCAGGGAGAGGAATGAATGAGGATTTATAAGCCACACACATACAAACACACTGCGCACTTGCAGAAGGTCTAGCTTAAACACCACCTCCGATAATCATAACTTGGGTACAGATCTTCTTTCCTGATGAGTTAGTTTCTAACCTGGTCATTCTGTGCTTATTTTTGTCTGTTTCTCCACCCACTTTGGAAGCACAGAGAAAGCCATGCACTGAGCAGCAACTAAGAACTGCCTTGGGTACTTGCGGATCCCCAGCCCCTCCGGTGCCAGCCAGGAGCCTGGAACAGCGATGGGTTGCTGCGGGGCCAGGACTCTCCTGAGAGACCCGAAGAGCCTCCAGCGAGGTGCATCACTCTGTCAGGGGGCGGGATAGTAACAGGGCTGGTTCTCGCCATCACATGTGCCTGGCCAGTTCTGTCCAGGAAAGGCTGCCCCGCGCGCGGTCTCCATCCCCACCCACCTGCTTCCTGGATCCCAGGGCTGTACAAAGTCAGGCAGTTAAGATACGGCTGCCGGGGGTTTGGAGGGACAAGGTGCAGCCCGCTGGTCCGGAGGGTGGGGGATCCTCGGGGCGGGGCGGGGCAGATCCGGTGTTTGCCCAGGCGGGAGGGCTGGCCGGGGCGGGCCGGGGCGGGCCTTCGAGCCCCAGGAGCTGCCTGCAACTTTTTCCTGCTCTCACCCTGGCCGGGAAAGTCCTCCGCACGGCTTCTGGAGGGTCTCGGGGTTCTTGTATCCCTCGACTAAGGCGACCCTCTGCAAGCCCAGCTCACCTACAGTCCCCAGGGCCGAGCGGCATGCGACCAGGACGCGCGGAGAGCGAGCTGCTGCGGCTGCGGCTGCGGCTGGTACTAATGTTCAGTCAAGGTAAGCGCGAAGGCTCGCTGGGCATCCGCTGCAAGGAGTGTGGAGGAGAGGGGGGATGTGAAGAAGGGATTATGGGGCGCAGGGAATCAAGCAGAGTAGCCTCCGTTCTGATCCACGTGGAACCAGGCTCACACCCGTCCCGAGCCAGCTGGAGAGACGCCCATTCTTGCTTGCACTGGATCCAAAGTCTCCTCAAAGAGCTCTTTAGTTTTACACACATGCGCGCACACGCACACACCTGGAGGAAGTGGGGGTCATGGGGTGTCCTGGAGACCGCGAGTCCTGCACCCCAACTTTCCCGGGCTTTGGACAGGTGCAGCGCTTGACCAGGACTGGAGGTTGTGGGTCCCCGGGGTTCCAGTCTGGTCGGCCCCTTCATTCCATAGTTTCCCAGAGCTATGCCAGGTGGCTTGCCAGGAAGACTGGGAGCTCAACACGCTTATTTTCCGAGGTCTTTCCCAAAGGAATGAATAATCTCCCAGTTTTTACTTCAGGACGCAGTGCTGCTGTTTGCTCCCACAGGGGACTTAGAAAATCCAAGCGCCACTTAACCACTTGGCAGAGGAGAATTCTTCCTTCCCTTCTGCCTTCCTCTTATTGTTGTAACGTTGTCTGTTCAAGGAATGTAAACTTGGGAAAGGAAAAGTTCTTTCCACTTTCTTGAGCACAGACGCTGCAGCAAGAGGGGGAAGGGCCAACTACCCAGAGCAGAAGTTTCAACTGCCTGTGGTGGGAGTGGGGCCCACCTGCCGCCTGAGTTCTTTTGCACTAAGTGGAAAAATGAGACTGAGTGTTGAGCTGCTGTGCAGACCTTCCACAGTACTTTCTCCAAGACATTCACCTGGAGCCTAATGTGCACTTGGAGCGCCGGTGGCTTAGTGGTTAAGAGCGCCACTGCTAAATGTTGGCTGTTAGAATCCACCAGCCGCTCCTTAAAAACTCTGTGAGGCAGTTCTACTTTGTCCCATAGGGTTGCTATGAGTCTCAGTGGACTGATGGCAAAGGTTTTCTCTTTTTTTTAGTTTGTACTTAAGTTTTAGAATTTTAGTTTACTTGCCGGGGGCGGAGGGGCGGGGGCAGGGCCACATTTGTATCTTGCAGTTTGGAAGAAGTACAACCAGAACGCTCCTTAGAAGGGAGGATGGTGAGGCTTCTCTCAGGTACTTTAGACATGTTATTAGGAGGAACCAGTCTCTGGAGAAGGACATCATGCCTGGAAAAGTAGAGGGTCAGGGAAAGAGAGGAAGACCCTCAGTGAGAAGGATTGACACAATGGCTGCAACAATGAGTTCAAATATAGCAACTATTGTGAGGATGGCCAGGTCAGGGCAGTGTGTCTTCTGTTGTACATACCAGTCCCTGTGAGTAGCAACCTCCTCCACAGCACCAGATAACAACAGCAACAGTTTGAACATATACCTAAAAAAAAAAAAAAAAAAAGTTTTCTGTTTTTGCAAGTTCTGTAAATATTTACCAAGAATATAAATATTTCCTAATCCGTTCTCCTTTGAGGCTGACATTCAGCAGGCACTATCTTTATTGTGGAAGAAAACCCAGTTCAGGTCCTGTGACATTTTCTCTAGGTCAGAAATATGAAGAAATATGACACACAGCCCTAGCAGAGAATGGAACCTGTTCATTAGGTTTTCTGGCCCACCACGTTTGGTGTTTCACAGATACACTTTCCTGGGACTACATTCCATATGCGTGTGGTTGGGAGTTTATATGCAAATATACCTGCATGAATCCTTTGGTTATTCTTGGACAATGTTCGTATTAAAGTTTGGTTTTGTTATTCTTGAATTTAGCATCTTCATTATTCTCTCTTTTTTTCTCTCTGTTCATGCACGATTACCTGGTTATTTAGCCAGATTTCTTTAATGAGTCGTGTGCAGATGAGAAGCAATGGAAGAACTGAGTCAAAGGCAGGATGGCAAGGGATGAAAACCAGGCAACCAGAAAAAAATAAGATGACAGGTTCTCACTGTTCCCTGGGTTATGATCTATAGAAAATCACACTGAGATTATATAGGCCTGAAGGTTAAATTTGACATTTTACGTACCCAAATGTCAATTTCTATGTTACTCAGTTTTATTGAAGGGCAGTGTGTTGAGATGGCTTTCAGGAGAAGATGGAGAGAATCTCTCTGATGGAACCGACTCTGGTCTTCTCCTAAACACTAGAAGAAGTACATATAGGAGTTTTTTTTTTTTTTTTTTTTCTGAGGGGGGGATAGGGGAGGGCATTAACGCCAACCTAGGGATTTTGGATAAAGTTGGATTTTACGTTGAAAACCAGTCCCTGGAAGATCACAACCTTCCCAAGGGCAAATAGAAATATAAATCCAAGCTTTTCATCTCCCTTTAATTACCCAGTATTAGGAGAAGCCATGGAAACATAACATCATTTTCTTATCTTTGAAGTGTTGAGGCTTGTTCCTTAAAGAGCACTGAGAAATGCTTGAGTGGAAAGTGTTGCTGCAAGGCATGAAGTCAGGTAGAGAGACTTGAAGCTAGAGTGAGTTATGAAGGACAGCTCAAGGCACGCAAGCAGAGCTGATTTAAAATGATGTCTGTACAAATATTTTGTGTCTTTATTTCCTCCTTCTCCTCCAGGTATTTGTATACTCAAAGAACAGACTTTCTCTTCATTTTAAGATGACCACAATAAAGGTTTGTGACTTATGACATCAATCAAGGTCTTAGGGCAGCAGCATCATTTTTTTTTATGACATGATCATTCAAGGGTAACATAAATAATTGATATCTTTTATGGTATAACCCTAAAACTGAAATTTTTTATGGTATAACCCTAAAACCAAACCAAACCCGTTGCCATTGAGTTGATTGCGATTCATAGCGGACTGTATAGAACAGAGTAGAACTGCCCCATAGAGCTCCCAAGGAGCAGTTGGTGGATTCAAACTGCTGATCTTTTGGTTAGCAGCTGAGCTCTTAACCCAGGTGCCACCAGGACTCTGGTATAATCCTATCTGTATAATATTTATGAGCATTCATCATCCCTGTACACAAACACAGAAACTATAAACCCAAACCAAACCCACTGCCGTTGAGTCGATTCCGACTCATAGCGACCCTATAGGGCAGAGTAGAACTGCCGCATAGAGTTTCCAAGGAGCACCTGGTGGATTTGAACTGCTGACCTCTTGGTTAGCAGCCATAGCACTTAACCCCTACACCACCAGAGTTTCCTGCATAAACTATGTATAATTTACATGTATAATTGCATAATATAAACCCATACCAAAAACTAAAATTTAAAGGGTGTATGTGCATGTGTTTATACATGTTGCATTCTCTTCAGCCTGCATGCAAACCACCTTAGAAGCACATAACCCTCAAATTTTATTTTAGCACTTAGATTCAAATCTGTTTTCCATCAGCTTTCTTGCAGGTGTTTGTGAAAATGCGGCGCTCATAATTTAGTTCATCATTTATCATCTTTCATTGATTATTCTTGTTTTAAATGCTGACAATCACTGAAATGGTAACCGGGCAGGTTGAAGTTGGAAAAGAGAGACCATAAGAGGCCTGTTGTTGTCATTAGGTGCCATCGAGTCGATTCCTACCTCTAGCGACCCTGTAGGACAGAGTAGAACTGCCCCATAGGGTTTCCAAGGAGCTGCTGGTGAATTTGAATTGCCAACCTTTTGATTAGCAGCCGAGCTCTTAACTACTAGGCCGCCAGGGCTCTGTAAGAGGCCTAAATGAACTGTAAACAAAATAATAGCTGCATAGAGCAAAGGTAAATGTAATTTTAAAATACATGAAGTTACTTATATTCTCCAGTGTTTTTGGCAGGCCAAGGATAATCCTACCTGGGTTCTGGATCTCATTTTTTTTTTTTTCCCTATCTTTGGTACTCTATCAGCTATCTCCTCTTTGGTGTATAGCTTCAAATTCTCTCTCTAGTGTAAGTTTCTCTCATCATGTAAATATTTTAATTTCTCTTGTATATATGTATTTTTAAAAAGGCCTTTTTAATTTGGAAACTCTTTCCTTCTGAAACACCCCCACCCCTTGCTTCTGTTCTTTCTCAGTTGTCCTACTTTCCTGACTGTTCTGTCTCCTTCACAGGCTCATCTGATTGGCCTTTTCCTAGTTGGTGTTTGTAGAAACCCATGTTGGGTCGTCTTATTCATTCCACTGATTCTCTCTGGGCCTGTCCCCCTCTCAAGTTTGTACCTCCATCCAAACTCCTCTCTTGGGTCCCAGATCAGTATTTCCATCTGCTACCAAATATCTCCACCTAGATGTCTTATAAGCACCTCCAACTCAACAATTTAAACACTGAATTTAACACCTGTCCACTGAAAGTGTCTCCTAAATGGTCTTCTATTGTTTAATGGCAGTATCATCATGTAAATGTCAAGCTGGGACTGTGTCTCTTCTTTTCAGTTTCACAGCCAATCTCCAAATTCTATGCCTTCTGTTCCCCAACCTATGCATTTCTGCTACCACACAGCTCAGTCCCGCAGTTTTTTGTGTCTGCATCATCACCATTTTTAAACTGGTTTTTCTGTTTTCAGTTGCATACCTCTCTAGCTCATTCTTCTCACTGTCACTGATGTTATCTTTCTAAAGCACTTATCTGTATCCAATTACTTCCTTGTTTCAAATGTTTGATGGCTCCCATCTCCTGTAAACTCCAAATTTCTTGGCATGTTACAAAAACTCCTTTGCCATCTGGCCACAGTCTGCCTATTCAGGCCCTTCTCTGTCACACCCACTTCACATGCACACATGCACATACCACACAAACATACATATGTACATACCACATCCCAAAGCCATACATAAAACCAATCTATGTTTTGACTATGCTTGATCATATCATATTTAATGTTCAAAGATTTTCCAGGCCATTCCCTTTATCTTCACTGCCTTGATGTTTTGTTTTTTCCCTTCTCTGCATTTCAGTAAACAGTAATGAATATTAGAATCATGACCTTCCAATGGTCTTGCCTAAGAGGATCTTTAGGTTTCACTGATCAGCCCAGCTTTGTATAGAGACAAGATGCCAGTTATGCTGGGGAATATGTGTGTGTTGGGTGGTGAGCGTTGGGGAAGAGGAGAAAAAGACAGAAAGAAAGCAATAAGAAGAGCAGAGTCAGGACTTCAAGTTTATTATATCGCATACAAAACATACATGTTCAGGTTTTCGCCTGAACCCAGGTAGCACGTTTAGAAGACTAATCCATCCGTTTCCAACCAACCATTGTCCATTGTTAGAGGAAACAAGCCCAGGCAAAATTATAAAGTAGGGAAGTTTTCCTTTTGTAACAAAAGGGGAAGCTTGAGGTAACCTCTCATTTCTGGAACTCTTCATAAACCACTTCTGGCTTCTCACCCTCAGCCCTCAATGGGCTCAGGTGAAATTATGACAAGGTAACCCCCTCCCCCCATGGCTTTCCAGCTGCACCTGTCCAACTTCAGCTAAGCTTTGCTCTCTTTAATACTAGTTAACAAGACGCTATTTGAGTTAAATTCATTGAATAGGGCTCAGGATTTAGCATTTAAAAACAGTTGCTCAGGAAGTTTTGAATACAGCAAGGTTTGGAAGTACTTGCTTAAATATGCTCACTGTCCCCGCCCCCTTTCCTCACAAATGAAAATTCCAGAGTTTCCAGTACTACCTTGTTGTGAGATGACGACCAAGACAGGTAGATTTCAACACCAAGAGTCCGTGAATGGGTTATTTTAAATGAATTAAGTCTGAAGTGGGTGATGACTGCTCCCACTTTAATGTGCTAACAGCTCTGGGCATTTTAAAGGGGAGAAGCTTGGTAATGTTAAGGGGATGAACTTCTAATGATGGCATTTAAGACATTCAGCAAATTAAAGACACACTCAGTGTGTTAAAAACAAAGAATTTCGGGAAGAATGGGGAAGATATTTGGAATCAAAAGTATCATCCTGGCATCATCTAAATGCTACTACTAAAGTGACAGGGCCCAGACTACCAGACCTGCTTAGCTTGGAATATTATTGAAAGATTTAGCCCGGCATAAAAGAGGAGGAACCTTGCAAAGTTGTCACTCAAATCAGCAAGTCAAAGGTGTGGAGGTTTTTGTTTTGTTAGTTATATGGTGACCAGTGATTTACCTGGAAGAACATAGAGAAGAATTTTGATACCACAAATCCTGAGACAATAATAGATTTGGTATGTGAAAGTGAGTTCCGTGCCCTTTCTGATGATCCGTAGGTACTAGTGCTTTGTTGAGCTGGCTACAGTGAACTCCACAAAACTAGTATTTATCATATCCTTAAAAAAAAAAAAAAAAAAAATTTTTTTTTTTTTTATAAAGCATTTACTTTATGTAAGGGGATGTGCTAGACCCATTGTACAATCAGAACAAAACATCGTTCAAAGGTTGTCATATATTTGGAAACAAGTCCAAACACGAGAATGAAAATTGTCTAAGCCCTGGAGGATACCTAACCAATTTCAGTCCCTGCCTTTCTGTCAGAACTCCAATTACTTAGTTAACACCTTTGGCACAGCTAGGAGATCAGGGGGAAGGTGAGAGGTGGACCATGATTGGTCTGAGCCTATCACAGAGGTCCTGTGCTTCTTGCCGGTGTGTGATTTAGATACAGGATGTAACGCAGTTTTAGCCAGTGAGATTCAGGGGAGATCTTCTGGGAGAATTCTGGGAAAGGAATTTTCATTCCTAAGAGAGACACTGGTTAAGAAACATTGTCAGGTCTAGATGTGAAGCTTGGAAGAGCTACAGCATCTTGCAACCATGTTGTCAGCTAACTTGAGTATAAAGCCAATGTATTGGGGACGGCCTAGTGAAAAGATGGAAAGAAAGTTAGTCTTTGATGTTGACTTTAGGCTACTAAATTATTGAAATTTAAACCCTTTGTACCTCTGGGTGTCTGTATAGTTTAAGACATAGTTAAGCTGTGTTTCAGAACTTAGAGATGTAATTTAAGTTCCTGTAACATGATATATGTCATGTAAACCAGTACCAGTTGCTGTCAAGTTGATTTTGACTCAGAGCAACCCCATACGTGTCAGAGCAGGACTGTGCTCCACAGGGTTAGATGTCTGTGGTCTTTCAGAAGTAGGTCACCAGGCCTTTCTTCTGAGATTCCTCTGGATGGACTAGAGCTGCTAACCTTTCAGTTCGTAGCCAAATGCTTAACTGTTTGGGCCACTAATTGCTAGATGAGTTGTACAGAACTAAGTGTTGAGTTCAGAGGACAGATAAATATCACTATGGCACATCAAAGTGTGAAGATTGTGGGGAGGATAAAGGATCATGACAATTCAGATCTGGTCTGTAGGACTTCACAGGTCACTGAGTCCATTCCTCTCCTTTTAAAATGGCTGTGACTGATAATATGGTAAAACAAGATAGAAAATAACATAACTAGGAGTAGGACCCAAGTCTCTTAGTTCCTGGGTCAGGAGTTTTAGGATTGGAAATGAAATTTATCATGATGAAAGCAGAAGGTCATTATGCCCAGAACATCCTGCTCAAAGTGTTTGTGGCAAAAATGAAAACGGATAAGTGAACAGGCACCAGACCATAAAGGGCCTTGTAAAGCATGGTAAGGAGTGTGGATTTTATCCTGAAGACAGTGGAAGGTTTTGAAGGCCCTTAAGAAGGGGAGTGACATGATCAGATTTGCCCCTTTGGCATGTCAACTTTGGTGGCAGGAAGGAGGGTGGAGTGAATGGAGTCCAGACTGAAGGCAAAAAGACCATTTAGGAAAGAGCTGCTTTTAGTGTTAGTTTTTGTTTAGTATGCCAGTTGAGAGATGGTTGTGATAAAAACTCAGATAGTGGTAGTAGTGAAAGAGATAAGAAGACAGGTTTGAAAGATAATAAGAAAGAAGAATGAACAGGACTTGGTGATTGATTTACTTGGTGGCAGTGGGAGAGGGAGACCAGGCTGACACCTACATAGGTTTGTGATATGGACAACTCAATTAAAATGGTGCCATTTACTGAGGGAGGAGGGCTGAAAATGGGCATGTTGGAGGAGAAACATGATCAGTTCAGTTCTGGACAAGCAGAATTTGAGACGTTCAGGTGTAGAGCTCTAGTTAGTAGATATATATATTGTTGTTAGGAACGGGAGAGTGATCTAGGTGGGGACAGAGGTTTAGGAGTCAGCAAATTGAGATTAATTGAAGACATGGTGTTGATAAGTCAGGCAAACAGACTAGAAGAGGGTTTTGGCCACAGCACAAGGAACGCGTACCTCAGAGAGACATGTGAGGAACAGAGAAGCCAAGGGAGGGAAAAGTAGAACAAAGGCTGGGCAAAGTAGGGTGCCATAGAAGTATTTCGAGAGTTGGTCAATAGGGCCAACTTCTTTGCAGAAGTCAAGCAAGTCTTATAGCCTTGTCAAGAACAGTTGCTTTGAAGTGAAAAGAGTAGACATTAGAATGGAGTGAGTTGAGGAATAAATGCAAAATTAGGATATGCAGACAGTATGAGAAAGTTTGGCAGTAAAGGGTAGGAAAGAGAGTAGCTAGAAGAGCAACATGGGAGAGGCTGACATTTTTGTTTTGTTTAAGATGGGAGAGACTTACAAAAAATTGCTGTTGTTGTTGGTAAGTGCCATTGAGTCACTTCCAACTCATTGCAACCCAGTGTACAAAAGAACAAAACACTGCCTGGTCCTGCACCATCTTCATGATCATTGCTATGTGTGAGCCCATTGCTGCAGACACTGTGTCGATGATCCTGCTGAGGGACTTCCTCTTTTTCACCGACCCTCTGCCTTACCAAGCATCATGTCCTTCTCCAGGGACTGGTCCCTCCTGATAACATGTCCAAAGTAAGAGAGACCAAGTCTCGCCATCCATTATATAAAATTATATGAGATTTTTTACTCCCATTGCCTATTGTACTGCATGCTACACTTTTAATTTTTGAACATTGCATTGAGGCATCTGTATGTGGCAGAGGTCCATAACAGGAGAGAAACTGAGGGAGAAGCAAGGCACAGATGTCTGTGGAAAGGAAACTATCAGAGAGAAAGGAGAGAGAGAATGATGATCGGCAACAGCGCAGCTCTGGCAAAAAAGTGGCACCTGATTAGGAAACCACAGATGACCATGTGAAGGAAAGCAAAGTAGCCTCTGGGCTATGAAATGTAGAGAATATTAATTGATGGGAGGAGTTGATCAAGGGATGCAAAGAGGGGAAGAATGCAGAGCTATGGGAAAAGGCACTCCAATTCCCCAATATGGCTGCTTCGATTGATGAAGGAGCCATCTTAAATGTTTTTGTTTTGTTTCGGAACATACCACACTAAAGTAATTGTGATTAATAAGCTTAGTGATGTTCTCAGTGTGAATAATATACAATGGAGCCCTGGTGGTTCAATGGTTAAGAGCTCGGCTGCTAACCAAAAAAGCTGTTCAAATCCACCAGCCAATTCATGGAAACCTGATGGGGCAGTCCTACTCTGTTCTATAGTGTTGCTATGTGCTATGAGTCAGAATCGACTTGACAGCAATGAGGTTTTTTTTTTAATATGTAACAACATTCCACTTCTGGTAGTAGTATTAATATCAGTGCTTTACTTAGATTTCCTTAAAATTTTTCCTAAAAAGAGCTATAAATTTATATTTTTCTGGTTAAGCTTTCAATTCTTTATTCTGTCTAGATTATAAAGATACCAAGAATAATCTTTTCAGAAATCACAATCCTGTATACCACAGAGAGAGAGTGTTGTATTTGAAAAGTTTTAATAGTAAAATATTAAATTAAGCATTTTGTGCTGTGTACTCAGTGGTGTTTTAAAATTCCAATGGTTTTTACCACAAAGACAATAGAAAAGTGACAACTTTGGTTAAGGGTAAGACAGTACACAATACTGGGGAAGCCTGCACAACTTGTACAAGGCAAGGTCATGGAACCTCCATAGACATATCCAAAGTCCCTGAGGGACCGAATTGCTGGGCAGAGGGCTGTGGGTACCATGGTCTCGGGAAACATCTAGCTCGACTGGCATAACAGAGTTTATAAAGAAAATGTTCTACATTCTACTTTGGTGAGTAGCATCTGGGATCTTAAAAGCCTGTGAGCAGCCATCTAGGATACTCCACTGGTCTCACCCCTTTGGGAGCAAGAAAGAATGAAGAAAACTAAAGATACAAGGGAAAGATTAGGCCAAAGGACTAATGGACCACATCTAACATGGCCTCCACCAGACTGAGTCCAGTACAACTAGATGGTGCCTGGCTACCACCACTGACTGCTCTGACAGGGATCACAGTAGAGGGTACTGGACAGAGCTGGAGAAAAATGTAGAACAAAATTCTAACTCAAAAAGAAAGACCAGGCTTGCTGCCCTGATAGAGACTGGAGAAACCCTGAGTGTATGGCCCCCAGACACCCTTTCAGCTCAGTAATGAAGTCACTCCTGAGGTTCACCCTTCAGCCGAAGATTATAAAACAAAAGATTATAAAAAAAAAAAAAAAAATAGACTAAAGGGGTACACCAGCCCAGGGGCAAGGATTAGAAGGCAGGAGGGAACAGGAAAGCTGATAATAGGGAGCCCGAGGTTGAGAAGGGAGAATGTCGGCGTGTCGTGGTGTTGTTAACCAATGTCATAAAACAATATGTGCACTGTTTAATGAGAAACTAGTTTGTTCTGTAAACCTCCATCTAAAGTACAATAAAAAATAAAAATCCCAATGGTTTTTATTTAAACAGAAATTGCTGTATATTCATACTTTTAAGAAAGTGATAATTAGTTCAAAGTGTTCATATTTAGTCGTTTTATCCAGTCTGTGCCTGCTGACTGTTGGACCTGTGAATTACATTTACTAGCCAGTATAAACTTGAACTGCATATTTTACTAATGCTCTCCACTCCTTAGAATATTGAGGCTGTTATTAATTTTCAAATGTATTTCACTTCCTTTGGGAAAGACGTCCCTTCTCTTGCCCAAAGAGTTCATAGAAATGGTGTAACTTTGTCAAGGATAGTTCCTGTGTTATTATGGTATGTTCTGAAAGGGTAACAGTTCAGTGTTTCCTTTTATTAGTCTGAAGTGAATAGAGACAGTTTTTACTACAGAAGCCTTGCATAACTGTTGGTCACTAAAAGGCTTTGTGTATAAAAATGAGGTTAATGTTTAAACAGAGTGATGGGAATAAAACAGTGATAGACACTGTGTTGTCAGTGTAGGAGATTATTTCATTGTGTTTTGAAAAGCATGAACAAAGCTACTGTGCCAGTGGATGCCTGGAACACTGGCAGTTGTCATTCTCCCTGATTCATTTGAAGGTGGCCTTTGTTTGTCTTTGTACAGGCCTGATCTCATTTCCATGGATACCATGTCAAAATGCAGACTGAACCCAAGCCGGCTTCTGGTCGGTTCAGACAACTCTATTCCAAATTGTTTACCAGTTATCTTCGGGTCCCCTAACTACATAGTAACTTGGGTGCTGGTTACATTATGGACACTGAATCTTCTTGGATTTTATGACCTTTCTAAACCATATTTTGAATACTGGTGCATGAAATAGATCTTTCAGAATAATTGACTCCATCTTTTACGTATTTATTGACTTTGTTCCCTGGGGTGGGGTGGGGAGAGAAAAACAGCCTTGGAAGCTGAGATAATTTCATGTGACCTTTGTTTTCCTTTCTGTACAAAACTGTAATAAATGGTCCTAAAGCAAAAAGACTTGAGTCAAAATTGAAAGAGGATTAAGTGAATCATTTATGCAAATGTCATAGTAATTAAGAAGTCCTTTGATTATTACAATATTTATCTTTTTACCCCAAATAATCAAACTTTATTAGTGCCATTTTATTATTATTATAGTTTTAGTAAGACATGATTATAACCCTTTTTAAGAGTATAGCCCCACAATATCTTGCCTTTTTGCATATTCTCTCTTTCCAAAATACTTTCTAACCCCCTACCTCCATTCTACTTAACATTTAAGTCACAACTTCATTGAGGCTTATGCACCCCAGGGAGCCTTCCCAACTCTTGCCAATTTAGGCGTCCTTCTCTATGTAAACGCTTTTGTGGTAGTCGTCACATTTTATTTCAATTTCCTATTTATTGGCCTATAACCCCTGTAGATTGCAAGTGCTGGGAAGATAGGGCCCATTCCTTGTTCACTGTTGTGTTTTGGCACCATTTTTTTTTTGAATAAATGAATGCATGAATGAATTGAGACAAGTATGATAGCTACTGTAACCAGGGATTAAAGGCACACTTTCTGAGTGAATGGCAAATTCTTAATTCCTTCAAATTAGTATATGTAAAACACTTTATTTGCCAGTTTATCAGGATTTGTTTAAATATCCCTTTAGTTTATAATTTTTTTCACTTTAACAGTTTTTTTTTTTTGCTTTTAAAATGTTTCCATGTTATCCTTGAAGTATCTAACTACAGTAGCTCTATTAACGAGTAACAAAAAGATTATTAAAATTCCTTTATATGTTCCTGCCCAATCACAAATCACTCTATCCTTTGTTTCTTGAAATCATTTCCTTGCTTTTCTTTGTACTTCAACTACTTAAGTATCAAAAACCCATCGCCCTCTAGCTGATTCAGACTCATAGTGACCCTATAGGACAGAGTAGAACTGCCCTACAGGGTTTCCAAGGCTAAAATCTTTATGGGAGCGACTGCCACATCTTTCTCCCACAAAATGGCTGATGGGTTCCAACTGCCAACCTCTCAGTTAGCAGCTGAGTGCTTAACCACTTCACCACAAGGTCTCCTTATTTAAGTATACCCTTTGCTGCCAAGTGAATTCCAACTTATAGCGACCCTATAGGACAGAGTAGAACTACCTCATAGGGTTTCCAAGGAGGGTCTGGTGGATTCGAACTGCTGACATCTTGGTTAGCAGCTGAACTCTTAACCACTGTGCCACACATCTCCTAAAATGTAGGGTTTAGGTTTAAACTTGTATGAATGAAAACATACAGTATGTAGTTTAACTTTTCTTAACATTGTGTTTGTAAAATTAATCTATGTGTTGCATATAGCTGTAGTCATTTTGTTTTCACTGGTACATAGTATTCTACTGTATGTAATACCACAATTCATTTATCCACTAATTCTAACTGATGGACGTTTGAGTAGTTTCCGTTATATGACTGTTATGAGCAGTGCTGCTATGAACATTTTTGCACTCATCTTTGTAAACATATGTAAACCTTGCTGTTAGTATATGGAGTGGAATTTCTGAGTTATAAAGAATGCAAATATTCAGCCTTAGTAAATACTGTCAGTTTTTCAAGTGGTTGCTCTAATATAATCCCACTAGCAGTGCATAAGCAGTCCTATTGCTTTGGTTCTTTTCAACACTTGAGTAAGAATTTTTTAATTTTAGCCATTTTGGTGTGTGTGGTGGTATCTCATTGTGATTTTAATAAGCATTTCTTCAAGTGGTTTAGCACATTTTCATTTTTATTGGCCATTTGGATTTCCTTTGCTGTGAAATGTCTGTTCTAGCCAGACATCATCTCTGTCTCTTATTCTTTCTCTCCTGTATTTTCTATCATTATGTCTGTCCACACTTCATTCTGGATTTTTTTTTTCTGTCCTATGTTATTATTTACTCACTCTTGTTTCAGCAGTGTCTATTCAGCAGTTAAAGCATTCATTGAATTCTAAATTTTCCACTGAATTTTTCAGTTTTAGAGTTTCTATTTGGTTCTTTTCAAAATTTCTTTGCTGACATTTTTGTATTTAGCATTCCTCTGTACACACTTTGTAAGGTTAGTTGTTTTACACTCTATTAATTTCCTTATCTCAAGTACTTGTGATACATCTCCGTTGTCTGTTCTTTGTGCTGGTTCCTAATCGTGTTGCTTCTCTGTTCTGGTGACTGATTTTGCTGGACATTAAATTTGAAAAATTACTGAAGAAAATAATTTAAGGCTCAGGGTGATATCTTTTTTCCAAAGAAATTTTCGTTTGCCTCAATTGAATCAAACCCTGAGAGGCACTAATAATTCTTTATCAATTCCATTCAATTTCAGGACTTGTTATTTTGTAGGTCACCCAGACTACAAAATTCATGCAAGGATTAGTTAACTTCTCATTTGCAGGTCGTGTAACAGTACAGAGCCTAAACAGGGAGTGGTTTCTCAGCTAGCCCACCTTCAGCTGATTCAGAACATCGACTTTTCACTCTCTCCAGCCCTACAATGTTGACACAAAAAAAGCTTCTCAGGCTTTCAGCTGCCTTTTAGGATTGAGAATCCCTTCTCCTCCCCCTTCAAAAAGTTACCCATCTGCATTGGTCACTTGTCTGAATTTCCTTCTTCTCCTCATCTTGGCCTAGAAACTCTTCACTCTTTACTTAGCAATTTGATGCGTTTCAGAAGATTTTAAATATGTGTATTTTTTACATTTACTCCAGAAGTTTTAGTGAATTTCAGTGGAAGAGTTGGTTCAAATAACCAAGTCTCTCATTACCAGAAGAGAAAATCAGAGTGGCATTTTTAGGGTCCCCCTTTTAAAAAATATTGGTTTTTGATTTCTCGATTCTCCTTATACTGTTTAATAATGTGGCACTTTAACTGATGGAAAAGTAGAATTTATTTCCAGAATAGATTAAAATGATGTCCTGTCTTTGGTAATGTTCTAAAAAAATTAGCTTTATGATGAAATTTCTTTTAAAATTTGTAAATATCTAACTTATTTTTAAATTATGTAAATCTTATCTTTGCTTATATTAATTCTTCTCTTTTATTTAACTGTGATGTAAATGTGTCCATTGAAATGCTAAACATGATTAATAATTTCAATTTACAGAATCTTTTCTTTATAAAGCTGAATATTTTAATTATCTTTATAGAAAATGACACATCCTAAAATATTTATCTTAATAGAAAAATATTTATGTTTCTTTCTTTAGATATTTATAGTTGTGAATTTGATTTTCCATACTCACTGTGTATATGAAAATGGATATTTTACTTTTTTTCCTTAATGTATTTTGCATACCTTTTTCCATATGAGCTTCGTATTTATAAATTTAAATTAATGCATCCTGCTATATCATGGTTAGCTCTTGTCTCATTGTTGGCTACTTTGTTTCCTGTGGGTTTTTTTCCCCCTTCTGTAAATAGTGTGGCTATCAACACCATTGTACAAGCTTTTTCTTTTCTTTTTCCTTTTGGATCATTTCCAGAATGGGGGTTACTGTGTCAAAAAATATGTGCATTTTATAGCTCTTGTTGCATATGTGAATTTACCAGGCTCACTAATATTATATTTTCATTTATTTTTCATAGTTTGATGGATGTAAAGTGGTGCTTTATATTTCTTTTAATTTATATTCCTGAGGATGCATTTTTTCAAGTTATAATTTACAAATGCGTATTTAAAGAAAAAATGTATTTGTAGATTAGGTTATTCTAGAATTTAAGCCTATAAGAATACTCAAGAGATCATCTACATAAGTGTCCTGCCTCATTTTTGTAATTATCAGCTTTTGAAGTGGCTTAAGCCCAAAACTCCAACCTGGAGTGTACTGTCTATCATTTCACAGTGCCCTTTCAGATCTTCTTCTTCTTCTGAAAATTTCCTTGGTAAACTTCCTTTTATTCCCTATTTTCCACGAGCTGATTACATTTCATTTTCACTATGGAGTGACAATCTTCCAGTGAAGATTTCCATACTTCCATGGGTCAAAAGCCTTCAGGGGGAGAGGGAAGGCATTCTCTTTACCAGAACATGTGACTGAGAGTAACTGAATTTGGTGATTGCTTTGGCCATCTATTGTTGTGTAACAAATTGCTCCAAATTTAGTGGCTTGAAATCATAACTATCTTTTGTTATCACTCATGATTTCTTGGGCCGGGACTTTGAAAATGGCTTGACTGGACAGTTCTGGCTCAAGGTCTCTACTAAGGTTACTGTCAGAGGGTAGGCATCTGTCTCTCTTCATCAGGGCTCAGGGCCTCTTCGTATGCTCTTGTCATGTGGTCTCTCCAGCATGGTGCCCTGTAGGTAATCTGACTGTTTACATGGCAGCTCATGGATCCAAAGATGAGTGTCCCAAAAGAAACTGGTGGAAGCTGCATGGCTTTTTCCAAACTAGACTCAGAAATCATGCAGCTGCATCTATTCGTTGAGGCAATCAAAAAGTCCAACCTAGATTCAGGAGAAGTCCTAGACTCTGCCTCTTGATGGGAGGAGTGTCAAATAATTCCTAAACATGTTTTAAAACCAGCATAGTAACTTAATGTAACTTCCATTAATTCTCTGGGTAACTTTGGATAAGTCGCAGGCAAAATATTCCCTGCCTCACTGGGTTGTGGGAAGAATCAAACAGGATTATGAATGGAAAAGTATTTTATAGACTGTAAAAGTATATATAACATTTAAAAAAAAAAAAAAACCATTGCCATTGAGTCAATTCTTAGTTATTTTTAAAAAAAGAATTCCATATACTTGTAATTCATTAATTTTCACTATCATTCATTTATTTAGGGGACCTTTATGTGCACTAGGATAATTCAAGGCAGACCCCTCCAGGAAATCTTCTTTCCGTTTCTAATATCATCTGTGGAAAAGAATGATATCTCCTAGATCCCTATTGAATGTGAAATCTCATGCTTAAAACGGAGACTTAATCACATTTTTATTTCTAAATGAAAGCAGGGTTGATGGTGTACCACTCTGTACCAACGGATATAACAGTCACTTGTTCTTTTGGCTTTTGCACCACCTTTTTCTAAAGCCCTATAGCTGTAAGCCAGACATTATAGAGCTTAAAACTCTACAGTATGTAGTCATTTCCATAAAGGCCTACAATTTCTAGGTTTAGTTCCTCTTTTTTTTTTTCTTTGAATGGGGGAGATTTCTGTCTGCATTGTCATCTTTTCAACATGCAGACAATGCTATTCAGCATGAGATATCCTGAGGTTATATGTGTTTAGAAGATCTAAATTTGGCCTATGACCATTTCCTGCTGTCATACATATCCTGGGTAATGATTAGCTATACTTTTGAGTTTGAAGTCTGCTTTCTTAGTTTCAGTGTCAGGATCTAAGTAATCCCACTTCCTGTTTGTGTGGCTTCTGGAAGGCCCATGGACTAATAATGGTTTGTTGACTCCCAGGGTGTGCTTTCAGTGTGCTTCAGCAAAACACCGCAGCATGTCATCCTCCTACCCATTATTCAGCAGTTTTCAGAAACCTAAATAGAAATTTATTCAGGGTTTACTCTTTGTGTTAGAGGTGGAAGTGGGATCAGAACTTAGTAAAAAAAGTATGCCTTATTAAATTTCTCGAGAAGTGTGCTATCCTCAGTAACACATGATGATTTTAATAGTAAATAAAAACTGTCTTTATTGAGTGCTTATCATTTGCTAGGCACTGGATTGAGGGTTTTGTAGGTACTGTCTGATCCCAATGAGGTAAGCACCTATGTTATATGTATTTTACAGATGAGAAAGCTGTGGCTTATCTGGGATGAGTAACTTGTCCAAGGTCACAGAGTTAGTCAAACCTCAGAGGCCAAGCTCATGGGCACTATGTTATACTGTGTGTTTTGCTCAGTAAGTGGATTTTTTAGGAAAAAAGAAAAAAAAAGCTTTTACTTTTAGCACTGGCACACTTTGCCACCCCTCCCCCAAATATATTCAGTCTTCTTTTTATGGTTCTTTTAAAGCTAGATGTTCTCTAAAGTTCTAAATAGAAAATAAAATGTGTGTATGTGTGTATACATATACATGTACATAAATGTACATTGATATATATGTGCATATATATGGATATATGTATTTATCTATCTTTTAATGCACCTATATATGTCCACTCAGTAGCCTGAGTTCAAGCATCTTCCTTTGTACCAGTCCAGAATTCTGAGGATTTATTTATTAATTAAACTTATCTTTACTGATCTCCAGAAACCCTGGTGGCATAGTGGTTAAGTGCTACAGCTCCTCACCAGCTGCTGACCAAAGAGTCGGCAGTTCAAATCCACCAGGTGCTCCTTGAAAACTCTATGGGGCAGTTCTGCTCTGTCCTACAGGGTCACTATGAGTCGGAATCAACTCGACGGCACTGGGTTTGGTTTTTTTTTTTTTTTTTTCTGGTTTTACTGATCTATTACATGTGTAACTTATTGTTAGGTGAGAAAAAAGTAAAATAATCTATAGTTTATCTCTTTATTCAATAATTATTATTGAAGCATAACCATATGTAAGGCAATATTCTGAGTACTGAGAATATAGCAGTGAAGAAAATAAATAAAGACTCTACTCTCGGGGACAAAGGCAGATTTAATGTGAAACAAGTGAAGCTTCAGCTTTAGGGACCCTCACTGCACAAACCCCTTCCAATGTGTTCATATGGCCCAATACTTGGCTAACTATGCAATCAAGTTGTCAGCCATAATTGGGGTCTCATCTGGACACTTGACTGGAGCAGGATCCACTTCCTCACACATTCATGTTGGCAGAATTAATGTCTTTGAAGACTGTTTGACCGAGGGCCTCACTTCCTTGCTGTCTCTCAGCCAGAAGCTGCCCTCAGTTCCTTGCCACATGGACCTCTCCCTAAAACAAACAACAACAAAAAACAACAAACTATTTACATAGTGTTAATTCCAACTCATGGCGACCGCATGTGTACTAGAGTAGAAACTACGTTCCATCAGGTTTTCATGGCTGTGACCTTTTGGAAGCAGATGGACAGGCCTTTCTTACAAGGTACCTCTGGGTGGTTTCTAACTGCCAACCTTTAGTTAGTAGCCGAGTGCTTAATTGTTTCTGCCACCCAGGAACTCCTTGGGCCTCTCTATAGGATACCTCAAAACATGACAGCTTGTTTCATCAAAACCAGCACGGGAAAGTGTCTGCTAGCAAGGTGTATTTGAAGAAGTGACCTTCCTTCGCAGTGGCCATATTCTGTTGGTTGGAAGTCACAGGTACTGTCCACACTCAAGGGGATAGAGATTACACAAAACTGTGAACATAAGGAGATAGGGATCACGGGGGGCCACCCTAGAGTCTGTCTACTGTAGATGGTGTGCAGAGGCATTGCTGATAGGTCGACGATTGAGCAGAACCTGGAGAGAAGTGGGAATGAGCGCTCAGCTCTTTAGGGAAGAGCATTCCACACAGAGGGAGCAAATACAAAGGACCTGAAGTTAGAGTGTGTTTGAGGAAGAGCCAGGAGTCCAGCTGAGTTAGCTAAAGAAACGGGGTATAAGGTGAGGTCAGAGAGATAGAGGAGTGGGATGATGCAGCTACTGAGGCAAAACCTACGCTTGAAAACAGTTAAGGAACATTTCCAGGTAGTATACTGTAATAAGAGATGCAGGTTGTATCAATGGAGGTAGAAGAAGGTTGTATGCAGGCTAGAAGAGTTAGGAGAGATTCCAGTTGAAAGTTTGTTCAAAAGTGGTCTGTGAACAGAGATATAATGGGATAAATACTAATTTCATTTATGTCTATTTTTCCAGACATTGCCTGAAGATATGTGAAACGTATCTTGCTACTGAGCAAGTTAGTCAACAGGCACTGACTTGCTAACTGCACAAAAATGCTATTTTGAGAGAGAGACAGAGATAGATGAGTTTCTCTTTTCACATAGAAGGAAAATAGGAACAAAGTGGAAAAATAGAGTGAATTCACGCGATGGTATTCTTAGTAGTTCTCCCAGTAATTGTTGGGCCAACATTCTTTCTCCTGTATCTCACTGTCTTGCTGTCAGCTGTTGGGAGCCAGCGACAGTCTGCCAGATGGCAGCTTACCCTCCAGCATGCTTAAGAAAAAGAGAATCTATTGAGTTGTTAGAAGGCACTAGTCATAATAAATGGATTTAAGAAGCAGTTTCAGTAGTCTTTTGGAGATGTTCATTGCCTACAGGATCAAATTTGTGAAAGAGCCTTGAAGTCACCTGGCCACATGCCACAGTACTCCAGAATTTGATGCAGTTACTTTGCCACAAAAAAAAAAGAAAAGAAGCAGCTTTAGACTTTTTCACATGCATTATAAACCCTATATAATACATCAGGAATTAGTGTATACTTCTCCTTGTATTTTTATAAGTGTGTGTATGGGTGGGTGTATGTATTAATAGAATTATCTTTGAAAGCCAGAATAGTAAACTGAAATTTTCTGGTATATTCTAATTTCCCCCTTAGGCTTAATAATATATTAAGGGGCTCATTTCTGGCCATGAAAAGTATTAATCACTTTTTTTAATATGAACAGAGTAATCATCAAATAAATGATGTATGTATACACTGTAAAAAATGACTACAAATCAGGAAGAAGGGTATTATCACCCTGATGTCAACTAGAGTCTCTCTGCCTCTTAAAATTGTGGTAAGCTTCCTTCAAATTCCTATGTCACCCTTGTGAGAAAATACAATGCCTGCCCCAAGATTTCTCAGAACTCTCAGGAGGTATCCATTCCCATTGTCATTCAACCCCAACTTCCTGATTCTGTTGAATTTTTGTTCTCCACTCTGTTGGGTTTGATATTTGGTTTTATCCTACTTAACAAGCTAATATATTAGCTTGTTTGTATTTCATGGGTGCTGAAAGATGACTTGAGCCTCCTGGGTCAGAAACAAAGGACTTTATTACTCATGGCACAGCAAGCAGCATAAACATCAGCATATTTGTGTGGGTTTCCCTTATCCCTCCCAAGTCTCATGGGGGCTACCTGCACACACAGTGAGTTGCATTATAAGAGAAGAACACTGAGTTTGGGGAATGCGCTGTTTCACAGTAAGTATAAATGAAGCTTGCCCTTTGTCCCAAAGGGAGACATCACCTGGTCCCTCAAGGTTGCTTGCTATAAACACAACCCTGAGAGATGGTCTAGGTAAAGAGCAGTCATAGTCTTGCATTCTTGGCATATCCACTGAGACCTGTAAAAGGACAAGAGACTCTTAGAAGAGCCTCTCCCAACACACTCATTGTCCTGCCAAAAAAAAAAAAAAACCTGTTGTTGTCGAGTCAATTCTGACTCATAGTGATCCTATAGGACAGAGTAGAACTGCTCCATAGGGTTTCCAAGGAGTGGCTAGTGGATATGACCTGCTGACCTTTTTGTTAGCAGCTGAGCTCTTAACTACTGTGCCACCAGGGCATCATCCTGCAGTTGTTCCTTTAATTTGACTAAAAGATTGCGTCTTCTTTGTCGACTTTCCTCTACAATCATTCATACGAGGCCTTTGTTTATACAGTGGGCTTTACCCAGTGTCTGTTGTAATAGGAGCCAAGTTGTTGTATCATACCTATATAAAGAGTTTCAAAAAGCATAGTAGTTCATACAAGTTCCAAATAGGTTTCAACCTCACAACTCAGTTGATGGCCATCCTTTCTCCCTTTCCCTCTTTCCATTGCTCTCTTCATCTCCCCAAAGTCCTATTTAGTTTCCTCTTTAGTGTCCCTGCCTCCTTATCATTTAGGCCCCCAAAGTTTTATCTCTCACTCTTGTTTATCAGGGATTGTTTTAAGGAAAGATAGTTCCTCACTACAATGTAAATATATTTTTCTTCCCCAGTAAATACTAATCAATGCCATCAGTGTAATATTATTTAAAAAACCTTTGAGAGAGAGATTCAAAACAGTGATGGTGCCTGTGTGAAATAGGGGTGAGGGAGAGGAGGCAGGATGGACCAGGAAGGCCAGGAAGCAGAGGATCTTAGAACTGGCCAGAGCTGAAGAGGTAGGGGGCCCCAAGGCTGAGAATATGGTCTTATCCATCCAGATATGTCAACATTGCTAAGTGGCAGAATTTGCCTATTAAGTGTGAGTAATATGGGCATTTTTCAAGTGTACTTGAAAAAAAATTGTCATTGCTGATTTCAGCATGGTCTATATAAATAAAATGCAAAGAAATTGTCGTGAATGTAAAATAATTTCCCTGAAAACAGTGAGAGGTTGTTGTTGTTCATTGCCATAGAGTCAGCTCAGACTCATGGGGACCCCATGTACAACAGAATGAGACATTGCCCGCTCCAGTGCCATCTTCATGATCTTTGGTATGCTCAAGTCCATTGTTGTATCCACGGTGTATTTTGAGTACCTTCCAACCTAGGGGGTTCATCTTCAAGCACTATTATATTGGGCAATATTCTGTGGTGATCCATAGAATTTTACTGGCTGCTTTTTGGAAATAGATAGGTCTTTCTTCCTAGTCTGTTTTAGTCTGGAAGTTCTGCTGAAACCTGTCCACCATAGGTGACCCTGCTAGTATTTGAAAATACTAGTGGGTTAGCTTCAAACATCACAGCAGTACACAAGACACTTGACAAGCTGACAGACACAGGTGGTTGAGTGAGAGGTTATATGTATGTAAATGACCATTCCATTCTTAGGAATGGTACAGTGACTCTGTGTATTCCTTCCACCTTCTTTTGATGCTTCCTGCATTGCTTTAATATTTTCCCATAGAATCCTTCAGTATTGCAACTCGAGGCTTGAATTATTTCTTCAGTTCTTTTGGCTTGAGAAATGCTCAGCATATTCATGCTTTTTGGTTTTTTAACTCTAGGTCTTTGTACATTTTCTTATAATACTCTGTCTACTCACCCTTTGAATTCTTGTGTTCAGTTCTTTTACTTTATCATTTCTTTCACTTTTCAAAAGCAAGTTTCAGAGTCTCTTCTAGCATCCACTTTGGTCTTTTCTTTCTTTCTTGTCTTTTTAATGACCTATTGCTTTCTTTGCCTATGATGTCATTGATATAATTCCACAACTCATCTAGTCTTTGGTCATTAGTGTTTAATGAGTCAAATCTATTCTTGAGATGGTCCCTAAATTCAAATGAAGTATACTCAAGGTCATACTTTTTATAAATTCATAAATAAAATAAAATTCATAAATAAATAAACTACAACTACAACTAATTTTTGTCTTGAGAGATATATAGATATATATATATTCGGAGATATTTTGGGTTTGGTTCCCTACCACTGCAATAAAGTGAATATCTCAATGAAGCAAGCCACATGAATTTTTTGGTTTCCCAGCACATATAAAAGTTATGTTTATACTGTATTGTAGTCTATTAAGTGTGCAATAGCATTATATCTAAAAAAAACCATCTACAAACCTTAAATAAAAAATACTTTATTGCTAAAAAATGCTAATAATCAACTGATCCTTCAACAAGTTGTAATCTTTTTGCTGGTGGAAGGCCTTGCCTTGATGTTGATGCCAGCTGACTGAACAGGGTGGTGGTTGCTGAAGGTTGGGGTGATTGTGGCAGTTTCTTAAAACAAGACAACACAAACTTTGCCAAATCAATTGACTCTTCCTTTCACAAAAGGTTTCTCTGTATTATGTGATACTTTTTGATAGCATTTTACCCACAGTAAAACTTCTTCCAAAGTTGTAGTCAGTCCTTCCAAACTCTGCCACTGCTTTATCAACTAAGTTTGTGTAATATTCTAAATCCTTTATTGTCATTTCAACAATGTTCACAGCATCTTCACCAGGAGTAGATTGCATGTCAAGAAACCACTCTCTTTGCTCATCAACAAGAAGCAACTTCTTATCCATTAAGGTTTTATCATGAGATTGCAGTAATTTAGTCATATATTCAGGCTCTACTTCTAATTCTAGTTCTCTTGCTATTTCCACCACATCTGAAGTTTCTTCCTCCCATGAGGTCTTGAACCCCTCAAAGTCATCCATAAGGACTGGAATCAACTTCTTCCAAACTCCTATTAATATTGGTATTTCGACCCCCTTCCCATCAATCATGAATGTTCTTAATGGTATCTAGAATGGTGGATCCTTTCTAGAAGGTTTTCAATTTACTTTGCCCAGATCCTTCAGAGGAATCACTATGGCAGCTATGTTGTTGTTATGTGCTGTTGAGTTGACTTCAACTCATAGTGACCCTATAGGACAGAGTAGAACTGCCCCATAGGGTTTCCAGCGAGCAGCTGGTGAATTTGAACTGCCAGCCTTTTGGTTAGCAGCCTGAGCTCTTAACCACTGCGCCACCGTATGAAATATTTATCTTAAGTAGTAAGGCTTGAAAGCCAAAATTACTCCTTGATCCATGGGCTGCAGAATGGAAATTGTATTAGCAGGCATGAAAACAGCATTAATCTCCTTTACATTTCCAGTAGAGCTCTTGGGTGACCAAGTTCATTGTCAATGAGCAATAATATTTTGAAACAAACCTTTTTTTTCTGAGCAGTAGGTCTCAATGGTGGGCTTGAACTATTCAGTGACTATGTTGTAAACAGATGTGGTGTCATTCAGGCTTTGTTGTTCCATACATAGAGCACGGGCAGAGTAGATTTAGCATAATACTAGGGCCCTAGGATTTTCAGAGTGGTAAATGAGCACTGGCTTCAATTTAAAGTCACCAGCTGCATTAGCCCCTAACTAGAGAATTGGCGTATCCTTTGAAACTTTAAAGCCGGGCATTGACTTCTCCTCTCTAGTTATGAAAGTCCTAGATGGCATCTTCTTCCAATATAAGCCTGTTTCGTGTACATTAAAAAAAACATTGTTTAGTGTAGCCACTTTCATCAAGTATCTTTGCTAGATCTTTTGGATAATTTCCTGCAACTTCCACATGGGCACTTGCTGCTTTACTTGCATACTTATGTTATGGAGATGGCTTCTTTCCCTAAACCTCATGAACCAGACTCTGCTGGCTTCAGACTTTTCTCCTGCAGCTTCCTCACCTCTTTCAGCCTTTACAGAACTGAAGAGAGTAAGGGGCTTGCTATGGATTAGGCTTTGGCTTAAGAGAATGTTATGGCTAGTTTCATTTTCTATCCAGACTGCTAAAACTTTCTCCTTATCAGCAATAAGGCTGTTTTGCTTTCTTATCATTTGTGTGTTCGCTGGAGTAGCACTTTTAATTTCCTTCAAGAACTTTTCCTTTGCATTCACAGCTTGGCTAACTGTTTGGTGCAAGAGGCATAGTTTTTGGCTTATCTTGGCTTTTGACAGGCCTTCTTAACTAAGCTTAATCATTTCTAGCTTTTGATTTAAAGTGAGAGACGTGGTACTCTTCCTTCCACTTGAGCACTTAGAGGCCATTGTAGGGTTATTAACTGGCCTAATTTCAATATTGGCATGTCTCAGGGAATACAGCAGCCTGAGGACAAGGAGCGAGACGGGGGAATGACCAATCAGTGGAGCAGTCAGAACACACACAATTATCAATTAAGTTTGCTGTCTTATATGGGCAGAGTTCATGGTGCCTCAAAACAATTAAAATAGTAACACCAAAGATCACTGGTTACAGATCACCATAAAAAAACCTACTGCCATCGAGTTGATTCCGACTCCTAGCGACCCTATAGGACAGAGTAGAACTGCCCCATAGAGTTTCCAAGGAGCGCCTGGCAGATTTAAATTGCCAGCCTCTTGGTTAGCAGGCACAGCACTTAACCACTACGCCACCAGGGTTTCCCAGATCACCATAACATAATGAAAAAATTTGAAATATTGCGAGAATTACCAAAATGTGACAGAGAGACACGAAGTGAGCACGTGCCGTTGGAAAAATGGGGCTGATAGACTTGCTTGACTTGCTCAATGCAGGGTTGCCACAAACCTTCAATTTGTTAAAAAAAAAACAAAAAACAAAAAACACAATGTCTGCTAAGTATAATGAAGTGAAGTGTTGTGTGTGTGTGTGTGTATACAAAGCCAACCAACCCATTGCCATCAAGTCAGTTCTAACTTACAGCAACCCTATAGGACAGAGCAGGGTTGAGGTTCCAAGGAGCACCTGGTGGATTTGAACTGCTGACCTTTTGGTTAGCAGCCATAGCACTTCACCACTGCACTACCAGGGTTTCATATATATTTATAATTAGAATGTTTAGAAGTGGAAGAAGCCTTAAAGATAAGCCTCTAATTTCAGAGATCAAAAATCTGAGGCCAAGAGAGAATAAGAAACTTGCCCACAAAGCAGCAGAGTAGATATTAAATCTTCGCCTTCCATTTTCCCAATACAATGTGCTTTTCTATGAGTCATCTACTCACATTGTCTGTAGGAAACTTAGGGGAAGGATGATACTTTTAATTTTTATTTCTATACTAAGAACAGTATCTACTACATAGTAAGCACTCAAAAATTTGTTGGCTGAATAAAAAATAAATGCATAAATGAGAAAATAGATATGTTTAAAAAATACCTGTGTGTATGTGTGTGTGTTTGCATGTGTTTGTATTTATATATTATCTTAGTTATCTGGTGCTGCTATAACAGTAATACCACAAGTGGATGACTTTAACAAAGAGACATCTATTCCCTCACAGTCTAGGAGGCTAGAAGTCTGAATTCAGGGTGCCAGCTCCATGGGAAGGCTTTCTCTCTTGTTGGCTCCTGTTGGCTCTGGAGGAACCTTGTCATCAATATTCCGCAGTCAAGGAGCATCTCAGCACAGGAACCCTGGGTCCAAAGGGTGTGCTATGCTCCAGGTGCTTCTTTCTTGACGGCATAAGGTCCCTCTGTCTCTCTACTCATTTCTCTCTTTTATATCTCAAAAGAGATTGGTTTTAAACACAATCTAATCTTGTAGATTGAGTCCTGCCTCATTAACATAACTGCCACTAATCCCATCTCATCAATATCATAGAGATAGGATTTACAACATATAGAAAAATCACATCAGGTGACAAAATGGTGGACAATCACACAATACTGGGAATCATGGCCTAGCCAAATTGACACACTTATTTTTGGAGGACACGGTTCAATCCATGCCACATACATTTAAAGTTCTGTCAGTTTTGTGTTATGGACAGTTGTGAATGGAGAGGGGGAAGTGCGAGTCATGGAGGAAACCACATTTGAACAAGTTCACACAAAATTCATGTTATACGCATAGGCTTCCATGGAATTGTAGTGGTATCATGTGACCATTTAAGAAATTAAAACTAAAGCTATTTATCACCATTGTACTTTTAAATCTATAGGCATAAATGTGTAGATACAATTCTTTGTACATGTCTACCAAAAGAAATTAAATTACAGCAAGAGTCAAATTCAACCCAGTGGTCCAGAGTTCCCCTTTACATATTATAAAATGATATCTTTATATTTATGATAATAAGATGACGCTTCAAAGTGAGGTTGAAGTAAAATCACTCGTGTTTACAGTCCTGCTATTCTGCTGCAGGAGAGTAAGTTATTTTCTTTCTTACTAATTTTTATCCTACTTTTCTTTATCATAAGGATGCTATAATATACTAAAGGAAATTTTAAAAGAAGCAAATTGTACCCACAATTGTATTGTTTGCTCTTTTAATATTCATATGTATATTTTTCTTCTATTATGAATACAGAGCCCTGGCGGTATAGTGGTTAAGAGCTCTGCTGCTAACCCAAAGGTCAGCAGTTCGAATTCACCAGCCCCTCCTTGGAAACCCTATATAGGGCAATTTTACTCTGTCCTATAGGGTTGCTATGAGTCGGAATCAACTAAATGGCAGTGGGTTTGATTTTGTTTTTTAATTACAAATATAATTTCTGTATTTTGTCATTTTCATTAAGCATTTTATTGTACTCTATAGTCTTTACAATTAGTGGTTTTAATGGCTGTGTACAATTCCATTTCATTGCTATGTTAACAATCATGATGCCCCTAATATTGGACATTTATGTAATTTAAATTATTAGTTATTAAGAACTATTGTTTCTAGATTACTATAAATCATTAAAGCTGTTCAACATTTGTAAAGTATATTTTCTTGGGCCACATAATTCCTTACCAAAAAGCCAAGTCAATTGCTGTTGAGTTAATTCTGACTCATGGCTACCGAATATGTTACAGAGTAGAACTGCGCTCCATGGGGTTTTCAAGGATGTGGGTAAAAATGGCATGGGGGCAGTGTCTGACCTCCTCTAACTTCACAAGGGGAAATACGAATCAAGATCTACAGCCCAGTGCTGATTCCCCTGATTCCCTCTGCCATCTTTACCAGTTCTGACACCAACCATTCCTCCGACAGCGCTCTCTACTTCTCTGTTGGGTTCGATAATTCATTGCAGTGACCATACAAAACTCACAGATAATACTCGTGATTATAGGGTCTGTTAAGGAAGTAACAGATTACAATTTAGGTTCAGGAACACCCAGGATATAGTGCTTCCATTAGAATAGCGTCTTTCCAGCCATGTTCTCAGGCACACTTCTCCCTGGCCTCGGCCTCAGCCTCTGCCCAAAGGCACTCCACTTTATCTTTCTGTGGGCCAGGCCCACCACACTGTCTCCTGCTGCTGGGTCTGTGCTACCAGGTCTCTGCTGCAGGGTTTCTGCCACCGCGTCTCACTGCCTTCAGTGTTAGGGCTCTCTGTCTCTGTCTACTGGCTCCAGGAGCTTCTCAGCCCAGGGATCCTGGGTCCAAAGGACATGCTGGCTCCTGACTGTTATTCCTCGATGGTTGTACGATCTTCTTTTCCTGCCTCTGGGGTGGCTTATTGCAAGCCCAGTGGGATAGCAAAACTGGCTGATCCCTTTGATGGGCTACAATTACCCTATCACGTAGTCCTGACCAATCACTTGGGTGGGAGTTACAAGACCATGTTGAGAAAGGTCACACAAAAGTCATCCATTGCACTGCACTGTGACATCTCAGAAACAGATCTCCAGGCCTTTCTTCTAAGGCACATCTATGTGAGTTCAAAATGCCAACCTTTCGGTTGCTAGCTGAGCACTTAACAGTTTTCACCACCCAGGAGCTAATTACAAAGTCATTACTAACAACATAATATTTCTGTGGTCTAGGCACCTACTTGCAAAACAGAGGGGGACCTGTCTCGAAACCCTGCTTTTTTATTCTTTGGGAGTAAATGGCCTTTCTCCTGGACTCTCAAAAACAGCTCTAGAAACCTTTGCTGCCCCTAATCTTGTTCCTTGTGTCCTGGTCACTGCTGAACCTGCCCACTGTCCCTGTCTTAGGAATGCAGGCTTGATGCCCAGGTTGCTGTCCTCTGCTCCTGCTCCCTCCAGTGCCTCCGCAGCCCATGAGCAGTCATCATCAGGGACAGTGGGAATGTGCTCTCAGAGATTCAGGCCATACAGTTCAGTTCTTCAATTTTTGTTCGCTGTTTTTGCTGAACACATTTCACCCCTAAAATTCCAGCATCTATCTGAAGGGATGGGACAAAGTATAATCCAAGAGTCATAAGCTGGCATCCTCTTTCCCAGCTGGGATTCTCTTGCTTTAGGCTAAACATTTTAACCTTGGCTTTCTTCTCTTAACACGAATCTCTTTGGATGAGGCAAACGGTTAAGCACTTGACTGTTAGGCAAAAGGTCGGTTGTTTGAACCCACCCAGAGGAGCCTTGGAAGAAAGGCCTGTTGATCTACTTCCAGAAGGTCACAGCCTGGAAAACCCTATGGAGTGGTTTTACTCTGCACACATGGGGTCACCATAAGTCAGAATCTTCTGGACCACAACTGACAACAACAACAACATATCTTCCTGGACCCTTGTGCAAATTTAACCTGTTCCTTCAGCTCTTCAGCATATATAGATATGCTCTGCTTTGCATTGCCCACACAAATTAGACCCTTTTTCTGCCATCTTTTACTACAAATATGTATCCTTCAGCTCTGACAGTGATGCCATGAAGTCAGGAAACTTCCCCTGACAAATTCTTGTTGTTTCATATGGAATGACATGTTTTTGTTTTAAACACTAATTTATTTCTGCTCTTTTTTTCAAAGCTTTTTTTTTTTTTTCTTTTTTCCCTTTTTGAGCTTCACTAAATTTTGGGAACAAAACTAGTTATGAAATTATGTCCAACCCCTCCTACATATATGCCTCTTTTGAATTTTCTTGTAACTTAAAGTTGGGTTCCAGAATAAAAATAAACAAACAAACAAAATAGTTGCTGCAGAGTCAATTCCAACTCCTGGAGACCCCATGTGTGTCAGAGTAGAGCTGTGGTCCATAGGGTTTTCAATGGCTATTTTTTTGGAATTCAATTGCCAGACCTTTCTTCAGAGGTACCTCTACGTCAACTCCAAACCCCGACCTTATGGTTTGCAGGCAAGATCATTAAAGTTTGCACCACCCAGGGACTCCTCCAGAATAAAGTGGGAGAATAAATTCCATAGTTTCTGAAGCTAATTCTTAAATTACAGTTTCCAAAAACCCTTTTCAGAGATGGTCAGGAACCCTCAGGGCAAGAGGGCTAATAAAAATTTTAAAATGAATGAAAGAAAAAAGAAATCTGCCTTGATTAATTTGTGCTGAGCTGTCTCCTTTACCTATGGAAACTAAAATGGCAACAAGCCAAACCACAGTCAACCCTGGAATACTGTGCCCTTTTTATTATGGAAATAGAGGAAACCGTTAAACTCTCCAGGAGATACAAAGTTTGTATGTGCAGTAAGCTTTGATGAAGTTCACTGGAAGACTTTGGCTTGGTTCCTGTCACCAAATGTTGAGCAAGATTACCTTTGCTAAACACTTTTGAGTTTGCTGTGCTATTATTGCATTCACAGGCATTGACATGAGGGCAAAGAAGAAGGATGTACACACTGGCCAATAGTACACCTCTGGCAGGGCAAAGCACAAGCCAGTTTGGAACTTGCTGCATCTAATATAGAACTGGAAATGTATGTTGTTGTAACTGTTGTGGTTATTTGCCATCGAGTTGATTCAGACACATGGTGACCTCATGTGTTACAGAGTAGAACTGTTCCATAGGGTTTCCTTGGCCGTAATCTGAACAGAAGCAGATCACCAGGCCTTTTCTTTCACGGTACAGCATGAGTTGAAACCACCAACTTTTAGGTTAGCAGTCAAGTGTAAACCATTTGTGCCACCTGGGGACCTTGGAAATGTATATATTCAGTATATAATTTATAACTTTCTGTGCCAAACTTTTTCCTCCTTCTATACTCTTCTCTGCTGAATGTGATGTTCCTCGTGCCTGTAATGAACTTAGCCTTCCTCTTTACATAGTGAATTCAGGCTTGTCCTTCAAGACCCGGATCAATTGCCACCTCCTCTGTGAAATATTCAAATTTAGATATACCCTCCTCTTAATTTTGGGCCCAAGGCTCTTTGTACTCCCCTGTATTTTAAAACTCACCATGTTATGATGCAATTGCTTGGTTTTTTAATGAAATTACTAAAGCAAGCTCAATGAGAGCAGGGATCTTGCCCATTTTGTTCATGGCAGCATCGTCAGGACCTAGAAAAATCCCTGGGACAAAGGAGATGGATAAATATTTGTTAAATGATCTACTTATTAGTGTATATAGACAGCAGGCATGTCTGGAGGCAAGGAAAACAAGATGAACCAAACATGGTTTGTATTTGCCATGTTCTCCCAGTAAGCTATGAGGACAGGCATAGGAACAAAATATTATAAGTATGGGGATTGCAAAGAAGAATTAGACGTTAAATTAGAAAATTGTTATTGGTAGGTGCCGTCGAGCCAATTGCAACTCAGCAACATCATGCACAACAGAATGAAACACTGCCCGGCCCTGTGCCATCCTCACAATCATCGCTACATTAGAGCCCATTGTTGCAGCCACTGTGTCAATCCATCTTGTTGAGGGTCTTCCTTTTTTTCACTGACCCTCACTTCACCAAGCATGTTGTCCTTCTCCAGGGACTGATCCCACTTGATAACATGTCCAAAGTATGTGAGACAAAGTCTTACCATCCTCACTTCTAAGGAGCATTCTGGCTGTACTTCTTGCGGGACAGATTTGTTTGTTCTTCTGGCATTCATTGTATGGTCAGTATTCTTCACCAACACCATAATTCACATGCATCTATTTTTCTTCAGGCTCCCTTATTTATTGTTCAGTATTCACATGCATGTGAGGTGATTGAAAATACCATGGCTTGGGTCAGGCATACCTTAGTCCTCTGAATAATACCTTGGCTTTTTAACACTTTTAAAGAGGTCTTTTGCAGCCGATTTGCCTGATGCAATGTGTCGTTCGATTTCTTGACTGCTGCTTCCATGGGCATCGATTGTGAATCCAGGAAAAAATGAAATCATTGACATCTTCAATATTTTCTCGTTTATCATAATGTTGCTTATTGGCCGAGTTGTCAGGATCTTTGTTTTCTTTATGTTAAAGTGTAATACATACGGAAGTCTGTAGTCTTTGATCTTCATTGGTTAGTGCTTCAAATCCTCTTCACTTTGAGCAAGCAAGGTTGTGTCATCTGCATAACGCAGGTTGTTAATGAGTCTTCCTCCAATCCTGATGCCCCGTTCTTCTTCATATAGTCTGGACTTTTGGATTATTTGTTCAGCATACAGACTGAATGAGTGTGGTGAAAGGGTACAGCCCTAATGCACACCTTTCCTAATTTTAAACCACACAGTATCACCTTGTTCTGTTGGAACAGGTGCCTCTTGGCCTGTTCCTCATGAGCACAATTAAGTGTTCTGAAATTCCCATTCTTTGCAATGTTACCCATAATTTTTTATGATCCACACAGTCGAATGCCTTTGTATAGTCAATAAAACACAAGTAAACATCTTTCTGGCATTCTATACTTTCAGCCAGAATCCATCTGACATCAGCAATGATACACCTCGTTCCATGCCCTCTTCTGAATCTGGCTTGAATTTTTGGCAGTTCTCTGTCAATGTACTGCTGCAACTATTTTTGAATTATCTTCAGCAAAATTTTACTTGTAATATAAATGACACTGTTCCGTAATTTTGGCATTCCAATGGACCACCTTTCTTTGGAATAGACATGTATATGGATCTCTTTCTAGCCACTTGGCCTGCTAGCTGTCTTCCAAATTTCTTGGCATAGACAAGTGAGCTCTTCCAGGGTTGCATCTGTTTGTTGAAAACATCTTGGTTGGTATTCCGTCAATTCCTGAAGCCTTGTTTTACACAAATGCCTTCAGTGAAGCTTGGACTTCTTCCTTCAGTACCATTGGGTCTTAATCATATGCTACTTTCTGAAATGATTGAGCATCAATTCTTTTTGGTGCAGGGATTCTGTGTATTCCTTCCATCTTCTTTTGATGCTTCCCATATTGTTCCATTTTTTGCCCATAGAATTCTTCAATATTGCAACTCAAATCTTGAATTTTTTCTTCAGTTCTTTCAACTTGAGAACTGCCAAGTGGTTTTCTAACTCCAGGTCTTTGCACATTTTATTATAATATTTTACTTTGTCATTTCAAGCCACCCTTTGTAATCTTCTTTTCTGCTCTTTTACTTCATTGTTTCTTCCTTTTTCTTTACTCTATGTTCAAGAGCAAATTTCAGAGTCTCTTCTGACATCATTTTGATTTTTTTTCTGTCTTTTTAACATTTTGCTTTCTTCATGTATGATGTCATCTGATAATTTGTCTGATCTTCAGTCATTTGTGTTCAATGTGTGAAATCTGTTCTTGAGATGGTGTCTATATTTAGGTGGGACTTGCTCTAATTTTCTTCAACTTCAGCTTGAACTTGCATATGAGTAATTGACACAATTCCTCAGTCAGCCCCTGGCCTTCTTTGACTGACAATATTGAGCTTCTCCATCATCTCTTTCCACAAAGGTAGTCAATTTGATTCCTGCGTGTCCCATCTGGAAGGTCTACGCATGTGGTCACTGTTTATGTTGTTGAAAAAAGGTATTTACAGTGAATAGGTCATTGGTCTTGTAAAATTGTATCATGTGCTCTCCTGTCATCAAGGCCATATTTTCAAACTACTGATCCTTCTTCATTCCCGCTTTCCCATTCCGATCACCAGTAATTATCAGTGCATTTTGATTGTATGTTCGATCAATTTCAGACTGCAGAAGTTAGAAAAAATCTTCAATTTCTTCATCTTTGACATTAGTGGTTGGTGCATAAATTTGAATAATAGTCCTATTAACTGGTCTTCTTTGTAGGTGTATGGATATTATCCTATCACTGACAGCATTGGATTTCAGAATAGATCTTGAAATCTTTTCGAGGATGAATGGAATGCCATTCCTCTTCAATTTGGCATTTGAATATAGTAGATCATATGATTGTCTGATTCAAAATCGCCAGTACCAGCCCATTTCAGACATTGATCTTCAAGCGTTACATTTCATTTTTGACAACTTCCAATTTTCCTAGATTCATACTTAGTATATTCCATGTTCTGATTATTAATGGATGTTTGCAGCTGTTTCTTCTTATTTTGATCAGCAAATAAAGGTCCTGAAAGCTTGACTCCAGCCACATCATTAAAGTCAACTTGACTTTCAGGAGGCAGCTCTTTCCCAGTCATATTTTAAGTTCCTTCCAACCTGAGGGGCTGAACTTTTGGAACTATGTTAATGTTCATAAGGTTTTCGCTGGCCAGTTTTTTCAGAAGTAGATATCCAGGTCCTTCTTCCCAATTTGTCTTCGTCTGGAAGCTCCACTGAAACATGTCTGCATTGGGTTACCCTGCTGGTATATGTAATACTGGTGGCATAGCTTCCAGCATCACAGCAACACCCAAGCCACTACAATACAACAAACTGACAGAACTAATTAGATATCATATGCTAAGTATAAAATGATGCTATAGATAATGAGTTGTAGTTGTATATTATCAGAGAAATAAGTATCGTGAACTGGGATTTTCCAGGTTTATTAAAAGAGGTCTTGATGGAGGGATCTAATTAGTTGAAAAGTTAGCATCAAGGGAGCAAAGAATGGTACAGTAAATGATTTTTTTTTTTTTTTTTTGAGGAAAATGAGCAGACTGCTTATGAATGGCAGTTCTGGACAATAAGGTTAGGAAGATGAGCCAAACTAAAACTCAGAGCTCAGCTACCAACTATGTGACACTGAGCAAGCAAGGCATTTAACCTCCATGAGTTCTTGTTTCCTTATATGTAAATTGGTAGTAATAGTTACATTTTGGCTATTTCACAAGGTTGTTTTGAGGATCAAATGAGTCAGGATGATTCTGACACAGACAGGCAGACGTAAACATTACGAAACAGTAGGATACAAACTGGGATGTACATTATGTTTTAAACAATAACAGAAGGAACTATGTCCAAGTTGACTACACTTGCATTCAAATGATAGGACTATGAGTGATTCCCTCCTCCCAATTTTCTTTGTATTCTAAATCATCATTGAAAAACATTTATTAATTAAAACTGTATTTCATTTAACAAATATTATCCTTGGTTTTAAGAAAAGAACAGTGAAAAAAAGAAGCAAAGACTGAGCTTTTAAGGAGCTTACATTGCAGTGGACAGAGAAAGACACAAATCAACATAAATATATAAGATAATTTCCAGTAATAAGTGCTAGAATAATGATATGTAGTAGCATGGATGGAGTGTGGCATCATTAATGGATAACGGGGTCAGGGAAGATTTCTATGAGGAGAGCAGAGAACTATTTGAGCATAGACCTAAATGAAGAATAAGTGCAAAGATTTCAAGGCTGAGTAGAGAAGAATGTTCCAGGTAGTAGAATAGGCAACCACAAAGGCCATAAGCAGAGCAAGCTTGGCGTGTTCAAGGGACAGAAGGAAAGCCAATGTGACTGGAATAGACTGAACAAGAAAGAGGGCCATGCGAAATGAGGTCAGAAAGATACACAAGGGTTGGATCATGAAGGACCTTTGAAACTATGGTAAGGAAGTTGGATTTTACTCTTAGTGTAATGGCAAGATACTGGGAGATTTTAAGTAGATTTTAAATGATCTAATACACATTTCAAAATCATTATATGTATATATATACGTATACATATAAAAATGTATATAGACACGTACACACCTATATATGTATGTGTATATCATAAAATCTAAACTGCTGATGAGAAAATGAGCTGCACCATGATTTCATGCCATAACATGATTTGCCAAGGCATAATTAATGGGGAAAAAAATGAGATCATTGTATATACAGTCAGATGTGTTCTTTCCAGCATTAAATATTTTAAAAGTGGGAGCAGTTTGGCATCATCTCCCGAAGCTTTCACTGGTATGTTAGATAATTGGTGACATATTCAAACAGCCTCCATCGGGCTCGGCACAGTGGGTGAAGATGAACAATTGGTAGCAACCATAAAATATCTGAATGTCAATTCCAGTTCTCTGCTTAATTTGCTATATAATTTTTTTTTGCATTTGATTTCCTCAAAAATAAAAAAGGAGAGAGCACATGAAAAAGAGTAAATTCTTCTGCAGAGTATTTCGAAATTAATGTTTGTATTTTTCTTCCTGGCAGTACACATTTCTAAGAAATAATGAGCTGAGAGCTCTCTTGAGTGAACAAATCCCTCATAGAAGAGTGATTTTGGCACTTAGAGAGGCACATTAACTACTTTAAGTCCCAAAAGCTCCACTGACTTCATTATTACTTTAGAGCACTCAACGGAATTGCCTCAGGAATACGAAGGCATGACGGGAAGAGCAAGTCAGTCGTTTTCTTCCAGCTTTTCAGTAGTTCTAAATAGTTTTATGAAATATTGTGCACTTTCAGTGCTGCCCAGATAGTGGGGATATTTCTTTGTGAAAAGATTAATTAATGGCATTTTGATGTTGATTTCAAAAAGTGTTCACCCTGCCTCCAGTGTCAGCAAAGGTAAGTATTCATCTCAAGCAACCTGAGCCATTACCATCTCAATAGAGAGCGTTGATATTCACGCAGTCTTCCTTTCCATAGCATGGAAGTCTATCAGCTTTAATGCTGTCGGTGTCAGGGAAAGGAAACTTAATCAGCCTTACTCTTTTTGCCCTTTTCTTTTCCATCAGAAACAAAGTTCTTAAAAAATGTCTACTAAGACTTTATCCGCATTTGTCTTTTTTCTGTTTTGTAAAATGACCATTTCTGGATAACTCAGAAAGAAGTACCAAAAAGGCAAACCACCTTTGACAATTTCCACTGGAATAAAAAAGATCTGATACCTTTCCCTACATTTTCCTCCACAAGAGTGATCCTTTCTGGAAGAAAATGACACAGTATTCAAGGGGTTGTGATCTTCCACCTCCTTCAATGAGTCAGCCAGGGCTTCAAACTGGTTTGAACCGGTTCAGTCATAGATGAGGAACTGAAACCAAAACAGATGTGGATTTTTACAATTTGGGTGATCCGAAACGATAACCAGAATGGAAAAATTATGGGTCAATGCCCTGGAATGGAAGAATCAGAAGAAGCATTGTGAGCCCTTTCAGGAGCCTTCTGCGTGAGATTGGATTATTGGCAGGACTGTGGAGAGTCACACATATTGAAAACAGTGTGGTTGGTCACCATCCTTGAGCAGGGGAACCACTGCTCAAAATCTGACAGGCAAGAGGTTAGGTTTCTATGCAACACGTATGCTGCCCCCCTTGTTTTCTAAGAGGGAGATTAGATTTCTAGAAGGGCTTCCATTCGTAATTTTTTTTTTTAAGGTGCTTTAAGTGAAAGTTTACAAATCAGGTCAGTCTCTCATACAAAAACTCATATACACCTTGCTATGTAGGCCTAGCTGCTCTCCCCCTAATGAGACAGCACACTCCTCCTCTCTGCCCTGTATTCCCCGTGTCCATTCAACCAGCTCCTATCCGGCTCTGCTTTCTCCTCTGGCCTCCAGACAGGATCTGCCCACATAATCTCATGTGTCTACTTCAGCCAAGAAGCTCACTCCTCACCAGTGTCATTTTCTGTTTTATAGTCCAGTCCAATCCCTGTCTCAAGAGTTGGCTTTGGGAATGGTTCCAGTCTTGGGCTAACAGACGTCCAGTGGCCATGACTTCTGGGGTACCTCTAGTCTCAGTCAGACCATTAAGTCTGGTCTTTTTACAAGAATATGAGGTCTGCATCCCACTGTTCTCCTGCTCCATCAGGGATTCTCTGTTGTGTTCCCTGTCAAGGCAGTCATCAGTTGTAGCTAGGCACCATCTAGTTCTGATGTAGTCTCTGGTGGTTATATGACCCTTTCTGTCTCTTGGGCTCATATTTACCTTGTGTCTTTGGTGTTCTTCATTTTCCTTTGCTCCAGGTGGGTTGAGACCAATTGATGCATCTTAGATGGCCACTTGCTAGCATTTAAGATCCCAGATGCCACTCACCAAAGTGGGATGCAGAATGTTTTCTTAATACATTTTGTTATGCCGATTGACTTAGATGTCCCCAGAAAGGATAACCCACCAAGAAAGGATATTGACTGTTAATTTTTCCCATTCCGATTATTGTTCTATTTCACCCAAGTTTTAAAACTTCAAGTCTGTTCCAGTTTCACTACTCAGCCATGACTGGACCAGGAAGAACTGATTCGAAGCCCTAGAATCAGCAGTACTTTTTAAAGAGACATTTCTTACAGAGCCCATGTCAAGATCTTCAGGAGGACTTAGAAGAAATAGAAGATACTCTTCAGATCCTGCCCTTGGCTGGCTTAGAGTTTTAGCATTAGAAAGGACAAATAATACTCAAATTACTTAAGAATACTTAGAAGTAATATAGCAGTTTAAGAGTTCAACCTCTTGAATCAAAAAGTCTTGTTCAAATTCTGTCCCTACCACTTTCCACCTGTGAGATATGCTACCAACTAAAAAAAAAAAAAAAAAACCAACTAGAACTTCAAAAATCTTTGGAAAACTAACAAAATATTAGTAACCAACTCCTAGGGTTGCTATGAGGATTAACGAGATAATGAATCATGCATGCATGTAAAGTATTTAGCATGATGCCAAGGCCCAAAATAAGTGTTAAAAAAGCAGTAGCCATTAGTTTTTGGTGAACAGTTATAAGGAGTATAATTATCACATCAAACAAGTTTTTTATAGTGGCCTCGAAATTTACATTGCAAACTTATATTCACAAATTGTAAATATGGACTATATTTTTATTTTTCTTAATAGGAATTTTAAATTGTTGCGTGGCATACAATGTTGGTCTTCCAGAAGCAAAAATATTTTCTGGTCCTTCAAGTGAACAGTTTGGCTATGCAGTGCAGCAGTTTATAAATCCAAAGGGAAACTGGTAAGAATATTCTATTTTTATGGTTTCAATACAAATACTAAGTAAATTTGATTTGTGACTCCAATTGCTTGTTCAGATTTGTTCCTGACCAAAAAAAAAAAGTTTTTTTTTTTTATACTATTAATGGGTAGCCCTCAAATATACTTAAATGAAGAATCTTTCTTTGAGAGTTGACAACTGCAGATCAGTAATTAATGGGACAGTACACAGTGTTGATACTTTTTTTTAAACCTGAATGGGAGACTTTCTCTAAATGTTCCATATCAAATTCATAATATGAGTTTTGACTATTTAATATCTACCTATTGATGGCACTGGGTTTTTTTTTTTTTAATCTATCTATCTGTCTATCTATCATCATCATCTATCTATCTATCATCTATCTATCTATCCTATCTATCTATCTGTCCATCTATCTATCATCTATCTATCTATCGATCATCTATCTATGGATATAGATATAGATATAAATGAAAATTTGTCTTCATTTCTTATTCTATAAACTGGTATCCATTAAGCTTTGTAAATGTTGAAAGTAAATGTTTCTAAATGTTTAGCCGGGGTGGTTTGAACAAACTTTTCGGCCAATAATTGAGTGCCTAACCATTTGCACCACCCAGTGACTCCTCAGCTAAACAATAGACTTATGAAGTATTGTGCAATGATGCTGTTTCTGGATCATTTGGCATTTGGGCCAGTTTTGAATGGTGTTATTGTTAAGTGCTGTCGAGTCAATGTTGACTCATAGCGGCCCCATGTGTCAGAGTAGAACTGCTCCATAGAGTTTTCTAGGCTGTAATCTTTATAGGAATAGATTACCAGGTCTTTTTCCTGCAAAGCTACCGAGTGGGTAAACAGCCAAGCACTTAACCACTGCACCACCAGGGCTCCTTGCTTCTGAATGGTGCCTAAAACAAAAACAAATGAACAAACCCTTTGAGGTTGAGTTGATTCTGACTAATTACTCAATTGTTCACTGAATTTTCTCCTGCAGCCAGGCTTTTTCCACTCTCTGTCCCACAATATTGTTTCTTTCTAAGTCACCTACTCCATGTGGTGAAGACTTCTCACAAACATCCCAGCGAAATTTTACAAAGCTGCCTTCCTCTAGTACCCTTTATTTTTGCTGAAAAGTACACTTGGTCTTGTAATGCTGTGTAATGGTTATTTTTTTAAACCATGGCCTTTCTCACCAAGTGAAAAACAACCACCTTTGTAGAGGTGGAAATCCCTGTTGCTGGTTTAAGTTTTCTATAATAATAATGAAAATCAATCCCAGGCAAATCAATGATTCTGAAAGTTGTATTTAGGAGAAAGAGCTGTAGCTCTTCTTCTGCTAGAGTTGATGCCCACTGGTGGACAGTGTGTGCTGCCATTGGATCCTTATCTCACTGTACAACAGGAGGCCCCAGACCCTCACCGCTAACCCGGGAGCTTCAGTCTTGGATCTCTACCCCTGGAGCAGAAGAAAGATGTGACAGTCTGCTTCCATAGAAATTACAGCCTTGAAAACTTTATGGGGCAGTTCTACTCTGTACTATAGGGTCCCGGTGATTTGGAATCGACTTGACAGCAATGTTGTTTTGTTTTGTTTTTTGTCCCCCCTGTTGCCACCCTGATCAAAGTCAACACTAGCTCTTACATGTGCTGCTGAACCAACTTCTCAACTGGTTTCTCAATTCCCTTGTTGCCATTTTCTTTTTTAATTCTACTTTCCTCACAGCAGCCAGTGTGAACTAAGTCATGAATCAAATAACGTCACTCCCTAGACTAAAACTCTCTGATGACTTTCCACTACCATTAGAGTAAGTTCAAATTCCTTAAGAGATCCATCTCAGCCTGACTCTCCTATCTCATCTTTTACCCATTCTCCTTGTTCACAGTGCTCCAGGGACTCTGTCTTTTGTCTGTTCCTTGAACACGCCAAGCTCATTCCTGATTCAAAGCTTTTTCACATCATATTCTCCTTGCTAGATAGAACAGTCTTCCCCAAGATGTTCACTTAGCTGATTGGTTCTCATCTCTTTGTCTTAGCTCAAATGATTCCTCCTCATAGAGACCACGTTAGCACTTCACCTATGTCCTAGTCTCTTTCCAGCCATTTACTCTGATTTATTTTCTTTGTAGCAGATACTACTATCAGAAATTATCTTTGTTCATATATGCATTATCTGTCTTTGGCTCTTGCCTCTGAGTACAAGGAGGGTGTTTTCTTCACTGGTGTGTCCTCAATTCCCAGAATGATATCTGGCACTGAGTCAGGCTCAATAATTTTTTGTTGAATGAGTGACTGAAAATCCTACTTCCAAAGGATTCACTGGAGGAACTCTAAAAGGTGAACTATAGCAGACTGACTTAGTGGTATTAGCTGAATGAGACCTTCAAATGCATTCTGATGGTCTGTTTCATAGGTGTGGCCTAGCAGAGGACAACCTCGCATTAACATGGAGGTTATTCTTTTTAAGTAACAGCTTTCCTAAGACAGGGTAAACCTAAGAGAAAGAGCCACCATCAGTAATAGATGCTATTAGAGATAATAAAGGAACTCAACCACTGGTCACAGTACAGGGCAGAAGTTGAGTAAAACCGAAAAGAGTAAAGAGCTGATGGGAACCTAGCAAACAGGGTCATGGGAAAGTGAGAAGCAGCTATATCTCCTTTCTCTCTCCAGGATTCCCTCTAAGCATCCAAGACATTGTTAAAAGAGACTGTGTTTTAGTAGTTTTTGATAAGATTCTGGTGCTGATATCAAGACCAGTAAAACCAGGCATTTCTAAATCCTTTCTTGGACTTCTTAAAAAAATCCTGAAAGATGTGTACACACAGGACAATCGCTCTTGGGAAACAAGATACTACTCTGTTATTGCTTCAGGTAGTGCATTCAACTCCAGAGTCAAGCTCTCTGTTAAACTGTAGTGTTAAGCTTAGGCTCAAGGCTTATCCAGGGCCTCCTTTCCTTCCTACTTCTGAACACCAGCTGGTATTAGTATACTCCACCACTTGGGAGGAAGAGAATGGGAGGACCTGTCTGACATTAGGGCCCAAACCATATGGAGGTATGAAGCAAAAAGGAACAGAACAAAAGCTGGTCAGGTCTTCAGGTCTTGTTCCTTTCACTAATCTGGTATTGGGAAGCAAAGAAGCAGAACAGGCCAAGCCATGGGCACGGTCTTCTGATTCACTGTGGACTGGAACTGCTTGAGATACAGAAAGTAAAGCATCTAGACCTTCATGTTAAGGAGCATGGAGTAGAGTCGATGTGGAAGGTTTATATGCAGAATAGGCAGCCATGAATAATATGGGACAGAAGCTAGAGAGGGTCACAATTAGGACAAGCAGCTTTCACAACTCTGAGGCTCAGGGAAAATAATATGAGACTTGGAAATCCAGAATGGCGTATTTGTTTTGACAATTGGCCTTGTGCCCTTCTCCACTCCTAATTTATGACAATTGCACAGACATTATGGAAGTAGCAGATGTGGGGAGGACTGTTTAAATATTAACTTTCCTTCTGATACTAATCAAGTTAACTTTGGGCACAGAAAATGGTCTTACTGTGAATTCCTTTAATAAACCATAAGTCCATTTGCTTTAGATTTTATAGACTCACACACACGCAAACACACACACACTTATTTTTCTCTACTCCATTACTGCTTGTTCTGAAGTTGCTGTCTTGGTAGTTTTTCCTCTCCTTATTTTGACTTTCTTTACAATCTGTCTTGCTGAGCTCTGACTCTATCTCTTAACCTTTTTCTCGCCTCTGACCACTCAAGAATCTCTCTGACCTTTGTAAAAACATAGTTATTTTTAAAGTACAAGCTGAGCTGGGCCATGTCATCCATGTTTCTAAGAATTTATAGGTATATTTTACATTGACAGCTACCAGATTTTAACAAAATTATCTTGATTCTTTTGCTAGCTTTATTTATTATACTTTTACTACACTGTGGACTTCTAATCTACAAACTGTTAGTGATATGGCTTTGAGAATTCTTGGGCCTTTTTGATAGTCTAAAGTGAGCTGGATAATTTTAAAAGCAAGATTATCTCCCAAGCCTTCCACCGGTAGCTCTTCTCCGGCTTTAAGGAAAGCTGTGGTCTGTTCTCCCTTGGGTGTAGGTGGAGGGGCCACCCCACTTTGAAGCCCTCAGTTTACACACAGGATGTCCAAATGTACATGATGCAATCCTTATCAAAAACAGTCTACAAAGGATTGAAATATGTTTAAAATCATTTCCTGGAGCATGTGTTGATAGGCATTGTTACATTTGTCTAGCCTAGAGGCCTGCCTCAAGAACAGCCTGAGCTCATTTTGTGAGTCAGCAACCATATAACACTACAATAAGTTGTGTGATGAGACTAACTGGGAATTCCAGGCATTTCCAGTTGTAGAAATATATTTTCTTGTTTAGCGAGAGCTACTGCATGTTTGTTTCTTAAGAAGAAAAAAAAAAAAAGAGAGTAGAAATATTGTGTCATGGCAAAAAAAAAAAAAATCAATCTATACATGAGCCTATATTATAGTTTTAACTTTTGAGTTAAGAAAATTTTTAGGAAAGCTCTATGTGTATTATAAATACAATAGATTGCCTTCCACAGGAATTTTAAATCAATAATAAGGAAGAAATGTTCAATTCTATAACAGATAGCAAAGATTATATCTTAGCATCATTTGGTAATGATAATAATAATGTCTAATGTTTAATGTTTATTGAGTTTTCTTTCTTTGCCAAACACATAATACTTGTAGTAGCTCTAGGGGCTTTGTAACATTATTTCCCATTTTTACAGATTAAGAGATTGCAGATTTAGAAAGATTAAGTAATTTGGCTAAGATTACACAGCTAATAAGTGAGAGATAGACGCAAAATAGAGGTAAGATATTCCAAATGTGCACGTATTTTTTTTGTTTTTGAAAGAATTTAAGGAGGGAAATGGCAGAATGTACTTGGCACTTATACATAATATCTAAATTTTATTTTAATATTAAAAAAAAAAACCTGTTGCTGTCCAGTCGATTCCAACTCATAGTGACCCTATAGGACAGAGTAGAACCGTCTCATAGTTTCCAAGGAACACCTGGCGGATCTGAACTCCCAATCTTTTGGTTAGCAGCCGTAGCACTTAACCACTGCGCCACCAGGGTTTCTTATTTTAATATAAACTTTATAAAATAAGATAAACTTTCAGTATTTTGAGTCAAAAAGTTCTGTTACAGAACTATCATTTTTCCACTGACTTTACCTCTACGTGTTGCGTGAGCAAGAATGACAGTCACACACTACCTTTTCATTCTCTAATGGGCAGAGGTTTGCGATATAAATCAGGAGTCAGAGCACAAGGGGTTTACGTGAGCTTCCCTGCCACTAGCTAGGTGATTTTGGGAAAGTAGAACAACCTCTGCAAAACAAAGAGGGTGCCATCCTTACCAAACTGCGATGTTCTGAGCATTTTGTGAGAAAATAAAAGCAAATCCCTGCAAAAACTAAATTGCTGTGCCTGTGTCAGGCAGTAGTGATAGCACTGTGTAAAAAGACATAGGAAGAAAATCAGGTTTGTATGACTAGTTCTTCCCTACTGCCCCTCTTTCCCCTGCCCCTCAACCATTTTTCATCTGTCTTGGATTAGCTTCCATGCATATTGGATTAGTTTCAGTCCATTTCTTCTATTTCTTGGCCAAGAATGCTATTCTGATTCCTTGTCCAAAATAATTGTGTCTTAGTCTTTTATTATGGTCTTTAAATGTTAGCTAATGTCATCTTTTATGTCTCTTTCCAAAGATAAAATTAAAATTCTCTTGCCATTAGGCTGTCATGGTAGTGTCATTTAACCTACTTATTTCCTTTAGTCACAGGGTTTCCTTTTATTTTAAATCATATATGTATATGTGTGTGTATATATATGCCTTTTTTCTTCCATTGAACTTCAGTTACTTTCACTAACTTGTCACTTAGCCCAAATTTTGTCTGTAAAACATTAAAAACCTGACCATAATGTTCTTCCACTTTTAAGTTTGAAAAACTCATTGTTAATATTTTATAAATAATTATCATGCTGTGGCCTTGTAATTAAACCATTAGTCAACTTACATAATATAAATGTGTGAGGTGGCCCTCCCCTGTCAACAATAACTTTCTCCTGGCTAGCAGTGGAGGTGGGGTAAACAGGGAACCAAGTATACCTTTTAGAACACTGTTCCCATGGACTACCCTAGTATTGATTCACCCACCTTTTTCATACCATAGTTGTTGATTTTATTTTCACTGAATTAAAATAATTCTATGGCTAAATTTTTTAAATGATTTGTGCTATTTGTCCATAAATACAAGCCTATAGTAGAAAGGGCACTTTAAATATCCCCTGCTCTGACTAGTTTATCCCTCCCTGTTCTCTGGATGCAGATCTGTGTGTGCACCTACAAGCACATGAACACACAAGCACACCCATCTTTTGTGACTCATAAGTGGAATAGATCTGCAGATGCTCCAGTTAGGCTAGAATGTCTGGAGCCCTTCAACGATCCATGCAAATCCTCCAAGCTTCACTAGTTAGTCTCAGAATTTTACTCTTCCCTTTGTGATAATGTCTGGGTGTCTGGTTCTGGAGTAAAGTTTATTTACAAAGGTTAATAGAATCTACACACACCCATCTTCGTCCTGTACGGTTGTCTAAATCGTTTCTATCCATCTAACTTCATCTGAAGAGAGACCTGAGGAATGTCAAGAAAGACAGGTGGAACTTATTTGTTCATTTCTTTATGGTTCATACACTGGGAGAAAAATGAGTACCTCTACTAACTGAGAGTTCGAAGGGGACCTGATATGATAGAAAGAATCAGGGATTTGGGGTGAAAGGACGCGGGTGTGGATCTAGGCTTTGATGCCACGTGAACACTTAGACTCAGTTTCTTTATGTGAAAAGAGGAATAGTTATAACACTTGACCTCACAGGGTATTTACAAGGGTCAAAGGAGATAATGCACATAAAAAGTGCTTTATATACTCTAACCGGGTGAAAACAGTTGCCTTTTGAAACCCTTGTGGCGTAGTGGTTAAGTGCTACAGCTGCTAACCAAAAGGCTGGAAGTTTGAATCCACCAGGCTCTCCTTGGAAACTGTGGGGCAGTTCCACTCTGTCCTCTAGGGTTGCTATGAGTTGGAATCAGCTTGACGGCAATGGGTTATATACTCTACTGTGGTCAATATTCAAATTCTTATCACTGATAAAGCAGCTATCTACCAATGTGCATGCCTAATTTAGCTCATGGGCTTTGATTTATGGAAACGTGGTGGTCTTAAAATCACTTTTCCCATAGTATGGACCCACAAACATGGAATTTGTATTGTCACAAGGTTTTAAAGTGAATATATCAGAATTTGACTTTAACTTCAGGAAAACTGCATGTTGGATAAGTCCAAATAACAACATTGGTTTGATTGATTCATTTGCTTCCAGTGCAAAGCTAATTTCCAGGGTTTTTCTGAGACAGAACAATAGGCTTAAGATGTCTTAGCGATAATGAGGTTGGCGAACTCTGATCACGGAACCGAAGGGTTTAGCTTCCCTACTCTTTCAGGAAGCAATCTGGCAGCCAAAGGAGTCTGAGGTAGCATAATGAGGTTTAGATACTAAAATTGTCTTTCGATGTATGCCAAAGAGCTTACCTATTAAATTTATAATAGCAATATTTCCCAACCAAGAGCCACAAATAAACTCTTTACCTGTCTTTCTCCTTCCCAGAGATGCCAAATCTTCAAGGGGTAAATTCTTTCTATCATAAACTCCTTTTACATTAGCTAGCAGGAGGCAGGTAGCCTTATAGGACTCACCGTGTATCATCAATAGCTTGGTATTGAACAATATATTTACCGACTGCAGGCTTTGAAATTTCTCACATTAATGTGATACTGTATGCAATAGGTTTCTAATTCCAAGGGAAATATCTCTTAGATGACTGCTAGACATCTCAAACTTAAAAACACCTCATACTGAACTCCTGCTCTACTGACCAAAAAAAAGAAAAAAAAAAAACAACCCATTGCCTTTGAGTGGATACTGATTCATGGTGACCCTGTGTGTTACAGAGTAGAACTAACTGCTCCGTAGGCTTTTCTTGACTGTAATCTTAACAGAAGCAGATTACCAGGCCTTTCTTCTGTAGTACTGTTGGTGGGTTTGAACTGTTAACCTTAGGTTAGAGTCAAGTGTAAATTATTTGCACCACCTAGAAACCTGGTCTATGGACAGCATTACTCTTATCTGATGATGGTAACTCATTCCAATCAAAAACCTTGGCGTCATCCTTGACTCGTCTATTTTTTTTTTTTTTGTATTCCTGTCTTCAAAATAAGCCACTTCTTGCCACTTTCATTCTTCCAGCCCCATTTAAGCCCTCCATCATCTCTTATTTGAATTATTGTAGTTGCCTCCTACGTGCTTCACCTATTTCACCTTTAGCCCCCAAACAATTATTCTCAACAGAGCAGCCTTTTTAATCTTTCTCAAATGTATGTCAGATCACATCACTACTCTGCTCAAAACCCTCCGATGGCTTTCCCATTTCATGCAAAGTGAAAGCCAAATCGTTACAATACTTGCAAGTGTCTACATGATCTGGCTGCATTACCAATATGACCTCATCTCCCACCACTTTCCTCCCCACTCACTCTATTCCAGCCACAGGGCTTTTGTGCTTGCTCTTTCTGTAGCCTGGACTATTCTTCCACCAGAGGTTTATGGTTCATTCTTTTACCTCCTTCAAGTCTTTGCTTAAATGTCACCTTCTCAGTGAGGCCTTCCCTGACCATCCTAATAAAGATCACAGCACACCCCTCTCCCAATCCCATACTCACAACTTCATTGTACTCTTTTCTTTTTTCTGCATGAACCAATCACCCTCTAACATATTTTTGATTATTAAGTTTATTGTCTATCATCTCTTACTAGAATGTAAGCTCACCGAGGCCCAGAAGCTTTGACTGACTTATCCATTATTGTATTACCAGTGCATAGAATCATATCTGGCACATAGTAGGTCTGACCAACACATACAGCCCCACTGGTTATATACTACACAAGACCATGGCACACCATTCATAAAGACCACCATGGGAATGGTGCCTCTGGAGTTGTGCAATACCAACACCCACAGGAGCTCAAAAAACATTTGTTGAATTAAATAAAACATAATGTTTGGCCCTGCTATTTTAAGTACACCTCTGTCAGTAATCTCTAGAAAAATCCCCTAGTATTGAAGGTGCACTTGGAGAGTTTAGACACCCACAGACCAAAGGAAGATATTTATAACAGTCCCTGGATTGTGGGTTTGAAACTATCCACACCGCCATAAGTACTGTTTACTAACTAAACAAAGTATTTTGAATTCCATTGGAGGTGGGCAAATTGGCTATGTTTTAGAAGTCTGTATAATCACTATTTTCCCACAAGATAATTGAACAGTAAGTGTTATTTAGAGTAGTCTTGGAGGAATTCCCAGTTTCACTGCAGGAAAAGAGTAGTTTATATCTGGAAATTTTGTTTTGTTTTGAGAATCAGCACACACGACTGTTCATCCAGCTCTTTTGTCTAGCTGAGATTAAATTAAATCTGTTAATTCCAAGAAGCTTGGCCACACTTTGACCAGGTTAACCCACTAACTTATCCTATTCCCCACCTTGTAACACTCTCTGCTAGCATGTCTGTTCCTGCTACAGCTGATTACATAAAATTTTACAGACATATATACCATCCTCCCTCATCTTCCTGTCTGATTAATTTAAGAAAGTCACAATTCTCTCAGAGTGACCACTGGTGATGTCATAATGTTTTTTCATGAGGGTTGAGTTGTCAGGAACCAAGACTTCACTGATGTGGAAATGAGGAAGAGAGTCTACTGGGAACTTTGCCAATAAAGGAGGCGACAGATGGTCTTTGAAATGTTCTTCATTGCCTACAGCATGACTTGTGGGCTACTTATTAATGTGGTTCATTATAATTAAATAATGAGTCACATATGATGAGGACATCCTTGTTATTCTTCAACAGTCACCAAAAATGGTCTAATTTTCTGGTGTTTTCTGTTACCTTTTGTTAAGCATTCAATATGATGTAATACTGTCAGAGACTTCTATGTACAGGCAGTCCCCAGGTTACGGACAAAATCTATTCCTGTCTTTAAGTCGATTTTGTAGGGAGGTCAGAACAGGTGCGTACGGTTCTTGTTTGGTGCAGTGGTTAAGAGCTACAGCTGCTTACCAAAAGGTCGGTAGTTCGAATCCACCAGCCCCTTCTTGGAAACCCTACGGGACAGTTCTACTCTGTCCTATAGGATCAACTTGAAGGCAATGGGTTTTTTGCTTTGTTTTGTTTTTTCTGGTAGGAGTTAGTTCAGTTATGTCATCCACTTTTTCAAGGGCAGATTTACATAACATGAAAGGACAAGTACAAGTTGCCCATAAGTTGGACATTGGTAACCTGGGTTCTGCCAGTATTTTCTCTTTGAGAATTTCAAGGACTTCCATTTCCTTCCTGGTAAGTGGCACAAAACTTTGCAGATGCTTGCCTTTCCCTTTTTCCTGTCTAATTAATTTAGGAGTGTCACAGTTCTCATGGTGGGGGTGGTTATGTCATAACTACTCCTATGCAGTGAGGTTATCATCCTGAATTTTTAGACAAGGTTGGGGCAGGCGATGGGGAGAGTGTCCAGAGAAATTTTGTTGATAGGAAACAACAAAGGACTTTTTGAACTATCTCGTGGAGAAAACAGGGACACCTTTTGTTTCTTGTGTATCTCTCTTGGTCTGTGTTAAGGATGGATGGGAAATGTGTACAACAGAAGACACCCAAAACAGCTCATTTGGTATTACCTGAATGTACACTGATCGTATCTGTTCCTACTTGCTGTCATAAACAGTATGCCCTGGGTCTTGTGGCTCACACAGATGAATGGCGATGGCTGTGTCTGATCTGCAGGCTCCTGACACACCACACAGACATACCTACCATCACAATGGGTATGGCCTGACCTTTGCTTTCCAGATTTTACTCTTTGCTGTTTCTGGAAGCCAACCCATCTGTTCAGATAGTTTTTCCAGTCTGGGCCCTATCCCAGGTCTTCTTGCTGCTAAGAGGAAGAATAATACCCTAAAAGTTGAGCTTGGGCTTCAAAATTTGGTACACTTGGCTCTCCCTAGCTACTCAGACTTGAGTAAGTTGCTAACTTCCTTAGGTCTCAGTCACTTCGTCTATAAAATGAAGATGCTGTTGTTAGGTGCTGTTGACTCTGTGTCCACTCATAGAGACCCCATGTGACAGAGTAGAAACTGCCCCATAGGGTTTTCTTGGCTGTAATCTTTATGGAAGATCACCAGGTCTTTATCCTACAGAGCCACTAGATAGCATTGAACTGCCAATCTTTTGGTTAGCAGCTGGCCACATAACCGTTTGTGCCACTAGGGCTCTTTGAGTGGCACAGACAGTTAAATGCTTGGCTACTAACCAAAAGTTTGGTGGTTTGAACCCATCCTGAGGTACCTCAGAAGAGAGGCCTCAGAAAGGTCACAACCATGAAAAACCCAATGGAGCACAGTTCTATTCTGCAAAACATGAAATCGTCGTGAGTCCACAGCATCTGGTTTCTTAAAAGGAGATAAGATAGTAAAATTTATCTGACTCATTTTTCGGATTAAATCAGATAATGTTTGGAAAGCCTCACACACAGTGCCTGGCTGTTGTAAGATTTGTTGTAATTAATAGGAATTCCCAGCATGCCAAGGGTCAGAGCCACACGTCCTATGATAGTTTCTAGCTCTAAGCTATATGGTGCCATTCTGTTCCCTGCATAGACCCCACAGTGACCTTTTGTTTTGTTTCTTAATAATTTTTATTTTGCTTTAAGTGAAAGTTTACAAATCAAGTCAGTCTCTCACATAAAAACTTACATACACCTTGCTACATACTCCCAATTACTCTCCCCCAATGAGACAGCCCGCTCTCTCCCCCAATGAGACAGCCCGCTCCCTCCTTCCACTCTCTCTTTTCATGCCCTTTTCGCCAGCTTCTAAGCCCCTCTACCCTCCCATCTCCCCTCCAGGCAGGAGGTACCAACATAGTCTCAAGCGTCCAGCTGATCTAAGTAGCTCACTCCTCACCAGCATCCCTCTCCTACCCATTGTCCAGTCCAGTCCATGTCCGAAGAGCGGGCTTCTGGAACGGTTCCTGTCCTGGGCCAACAGAAGGTCTGGGGGCCATGATCACTGGGGTCCTTCTAGTCTCAGTCAGACCACTAAGTCCGGTCTTTTCATGAGAATTTGGGGTCTGTATCCCACTGTTCCCCTGCTCCCTCAGGGGTCCTCTGCTGTGTTCCCTGTCAGAGCAGTCATCGGTTGTGGCCAGGCACCATCTAGATCTTCTGGTCTCAGGACAATGTAGTCTCTGGTTCGTGTAGCCCTTTCTGTCTCCTGGGCTCATTATTACCTTGTGTCCTTGGTGTTCGTCATTCTCCTTTGATCCAGGTGGGTTGAGACTCATTGATGCATCTTAGATGGCTGCTTGCTAGCATTTAAGACCCCAGACGCGTGGGATGCAGAATGTTTTCTTAATATATTTTATTGTGCCAATTGACTTAGATATCCCCTGAAACCATGATCCCTAAAGCCCTGCCCCTGCTTCACTAACCTTCGAAGCATTCAGTTTCTTCAGGAAACTTCTTTGCTTTTGGTTTAGTCCCATTGTGCTGACCTCCCCTGTATTAAGTGTTGTCCTTCCCTTCACCTAAAGTAGATCTTGTCTGCTATCTAATTAGTAAATATCCCTCTCCCACCCCTTCTCCTTCCCCGCTCTCATAACCACAAAAGAATGTGTTCTTCTCAGTTTAAACTATTTCTCAAGATCTTATAATAGTAGTCTTATACAATATTTGTCCTTTTGCAACTGATGACGGCCCTGGGTTTCATTTCACTCAGCATAATGTGTTCCAGGTTCCTCCATGTTATGAAATGTTTCACAGATTTATCACTGTTCTTTATTGATGCACAGTATTCCATTGTGTGAATATACCATAATTTATTTATCCATTCATCCATTGATGGGCACCTTGGTTGCTTCCACCTTTTCGCTATTGTAAACAGTGCTGCAATGGACATGGGTGTGCATATATCTGTTCGTGTAAAAGCTCTTATTTCTTCTCTAGGATATATTCTGAGGAGTGGGATTGCTGGGTCATATGGTAGTTCTATAGGGTCGCTATGAGTCGGAATTGACTCAATAGCAGTGGTTTTGGGTCTTTTTTTATGGTAGTTCTATTTCTAGCTTTTTAAAGAAGTGCCAAATTGATTTCCAAAGTGGTTGTACCATTTTACACTCCTCTCCACAGCCTCTCCAACATTTATTATTTTGTGTTTTTTGGATTAATGCCAGGCTTGTTGGAGTGAGATGGGATCTCATTGTAGTTTTGATTTGCATTTCTCTAATGGCCAATGATCGAGAGCATTTCCTCATGTATCTGTTAGCCACCTGAATGTCTTCTTTAGTGAAGTGTCTGTTCATATCCTTTGCCCATTTTTTAATCAGGTTGTTTGTCTTTTTGTGGTTGAGTTTTAGCAGAATCATGTAGATTTTAGAGACCAGGTGCTGGTTGGAGATGTCGTAGCTAAAAATGTTTTCCTAATCTGTAGGTGCTCTTTTTATTCTTTTGATGAAGTCTTTAGATGAGCATAGGTGTTTGATTTTTAGGAGCTCCCAGTTATCTGGTTTCTCTTCAGCATTTTTAGTAATGTTTTGTATTCTATTTATGCCATGTATTAGGGCTCCTCACGTTGTCCCTATTTTTTCTTCCATAATCTTTATCATTTTAGACTTTAGGTTTAGGTCTTTGATCCATTTGGAGTTAGTTTTTGTGCATGGCGTGAGGTATGGATCCTGTGTTACTTTTTTGCAGATGGATATCCAGTTATGCCAGCACCGTTTGATAAAAAGACTATCTTTTCCCCAATTAACTGACACTGGGCCTTTGTCAAATATCAGCTGCTCATATGTGGATGGATTTATATCTGGATTCTCAATTCTGTTCCATTGGTCTATGTGTCTGTTGTTGTACCGGTACCAGGCTGTTTTAACTACTGTGGCGGTATAATAGGTTCTAAAATCAGGAAGAATGAGGCTTCCCACTTTGTCCTTTTTCAGTAATGCTTTACTTATCCAGGGCTTCTTTCCCTTCCATATGAAGTTGGTGGCTTGTTTCTCCATCTCATTAAAAAATGTTGGAATTTGGATGGGAATTGTGTTGTATATATAGATGGCTTTTGGTAGATTAGACATTTTTACAATGTTAAGTCTTCCTATCCATGAACAAGGTATATTTTTCTGCTTATGTAGGTCCCTTTTGGTTTCTTGCAGTAGTGCCTTATAGTTCTCTTTGTATAGGTCTTTTATGTCTCTGGTTAGATTTATTCCTAAGTATTTTATCTTCTTCAGGGCTACTGTGAATGGTATTGATTTGGTGGACCTTTTGTTTTTAAAAAAGAAGTTTGATGCATAGTAGTTAATTGGAGGCTGAATCAGGAATAGCCAACATAAAACAGTAACTGTATAAAGCTTTTTTTCACCTATTTTAATTTTACTTGATCAAGTCATGTGCTGCAATAGGAACAGAATTAAGAATTTTCTACTTAAGTTTTCTTCAGCTGAAGGAAGTTCTAAATACTGTAGGAACATCCATTCATTTGTTTGCTTATTTTTTTTCACTCATTTGTTCAGCAAGTACTTATTCATTGTTACCTCTCTCAGGCACAGAACTCCTACCCCAATGGAGCTGTCCTTTCTAGTGGGGGATTTAGTCACTGGCAGGCACTATAGGGCAATATGATTAAAAAAAAAAAAAAACTGGACCAGGGAAAGGTCAGATGGTATGGAAGCACTCAGGAAAAGCACCTTGCTGATTTGGAAGAGCCAGGGAGACTTCCTGGAGGAAGTGGTGTCTAATAGGAGACCTAACTAATGAGTTGAACTCTGCCAGAATGTGTGAAGCTTTGGTAGCAAGAGAGACCCTGACTTGGTGGAGGAACTGAATTCAATATGACTGAAATATAGAGTTTTAGGCAAGTGCATAGAAAGAGAGAGGGTTGGAGAAGTAAGCAAATGTCCAATTATCTCTTCTTTCTTTCTTATACTTTAAGATGTGTTCGGCAAACAAAAATCAGAGGTAGCTCTGTGTACTTCCACTGTGGAATGAAGACCAAGGACTTGTACAGGCTGAGAAAATTAGCTTTTGGAGGACGATTTTCACCATAGGATGTCTTCATCAATTTCCTGATTTCCTCTGAGCTGTCATAAATTTGAAGAGCATCAGATATGTTCAAACATGCATTCCATACCTAGCTACTGAGTCCCTTCCTCCACTTAAGTGAATATTGGGACTTAAAAGCATTCAACATTTCTTTTCCCCTCTTTTGCAAAAAGCTTAACCTATATGCCTGGTCTTATGGTAATCCTGACTATGGGTAATATTTTAACGGCTAAATTATGCTAAATTATCTTCTCATAAGAAGACAAAAAACTTTCCTTTCAACTGTAGCCTTAATTGAAGTTCACTGAATTAAAGTTAAAAAAATAAAGTTAGGATACTCTATATTAGCTTGAGAATAATTTTATATGTTGGACAAGGGGAGAAGCTTAATATTGAACTTACAATGGTTTCTTCAAAACACTCTCTACTATCTCCTTCCATGATTGCTCATGCTGTTCCCTCTGCTAAGAATGTCCATACTTCAATGTCCATCTCTGAATCCTATGATCATTTTAATATTTTTTCCATAGAGGAGCTTATTCATATCTTTTAATTCATTTGTATTATTATCATTGTACTTGTAATGTATTTTAATAATATTTACTAGATCTACTAGATAGAAATATGCCTTAGGGTTTTTTTTTTTGTATCCACTGTAGCATAGCTCACAGGACACATGATCAATTAATGTTTAATTGAGAATGATAAATTATTTACACACAAGTCTCATGAAAGAATTCACATTTCATAGTTCGTTAATCTAATCTTTCCCACCTTTGACAAATATAAACATTGAGGCAAATATGCTTTCTGAGAAATTGAGTGCCAAGTAATTAACCTGCTATAGTGTCTGAAGATCAGATTTTTAGGTGGGCTCTTTCTGACCATTCTTCTGTGGCCAGAAATGTCAGGTAAGTCATTCCACGGGAAGACGTGTAATCCTGGTTAGAGAAGCTCAGTAGAAGGTGAGACTAACGAAAGAAAGGATGTGAGTACCACTCTTTCTGTCCTCCCTATTCTGTACTCCAGCTATATCTGCATTGTCACACCTAAGGAGACCCCCATAATTAATTTACTCTGCATTTTTGCTAAGGATCCCCTTTTAAAGGCAAAGAACATAAAATCACTTAAATAACTCATTGGCTCCCTAAATGAATTAATATATGAAAGTACTAAGAACATGGGAAGGACTCAAAAAATCTTAGTTGTTGCCCTTGGTTTTAATACTGTCTCATTGTTTAGATCTGTGCTGAGCAATATGGTAGTCACTAGCCACATGTGGCTATTGAGCAGTTGAAGTGTTGCTAGTCCACATTGAGATGTACTCTAAGCATAAAATAAGTTTCGAAGACTTAGTACAAAAAAAAAAGAATGTAAAATAGCTCATTAATGAGTCTGTATTGAGTGCATACTATTTTGGATATACTGAGCCAAATAAAATATATTATTAAATTATTTTCACATTTCTTTTTTATTAATGTGGCTCTCAAAAATGTAAAATTACATGTATGGCTCCCATTTATGGCTTGTAGTATATTTCTCTAGGACAGCACAACTTTATAAGGACCCCCTTTCCCAAGAAGAGTGTTGTGGTAAAACAGCTGTATTGCATACACTCATCAAGGATCTTGGTTAGCTAAAAGGCAAGGAAAAGGGTCAAATTATCGATGAACAAATATGACTGTTCACTTACTAAAAGTTGAGATTAAATGTGGTATTTGCTGGTTCATGGTCAGTTTTCTCTTGAAAACACTATAGCTAATATTTTATGTCTAATGGAAATAAATTCTATTTCTAGGTTACTGGTTGGTTCACCTTGGAGTGGCTTTCCTGAGAACCGAATGGGAGACGTGTATAAATGTCCTGTTGATCTATCCACTGCTACATGTGAAAAACTGAATTTGCAAAGTAAGTTCTAATTGGCAATGCAATTTTTCAAAAATAACAAAATCTCATTTGTTATATGCGGGACTGAAAAACACCAAAAGAAAAATGGACAGGTTGATTGCCTTTATCCCTTTAGTCATATGGGGCCCAATCATATTCCAAGTTTCCAGCGCGGTTTGATTTAACCTGATACATGGAAGCATGCAGCCTCCTGGATCATCTATCTACCCTCAGACTGTGGTATGATTTCTGTCTACTCTTAGGTGAATTTTTTTCTGGTTACTTGCAGAAATCCGAGGCTATCCATACCTCTCTCCTTCCTCATCTCAGAATAAACCATTCTGTGTAGAAATGTCAGTACTAGGGCTGAATTGGAGGTGCCTAGAAACACTCTGTGTTTCTGATCATGCCTAAATGATTTCATTGTGATAAAAAAAAATATGACTTATGGTTATTTACTATTTTAATTATCTGCATCATAAAATTTTAATTATCGGCATCATAGACATTAATTATCATAGATACCTTCTATGAATTCAAAAAGTTACTAAAGATGCAAGACCTAGAAAGCTACATGAGTGATATTTCCATGCAATATTTCCTGATGCAAGTAAAAAGTTACTCAATTTGATCAATATCACATTATCATCACCATCATCCAAAAAACCAGGACTGAGGAGACACAGAGTTCTGAAGAATTTAGGCCTGAATTAGGCAGTATGGTAGCGTGACTGTCAAGGGAGAGAAGAGTTTCAAAAACTGTAAGACTTTAGGGCAGGGGGTCTTACATATCTCTGTATGTCTAATGTCTCACATAGTTTTTTGGCATATAATAGGTCTCGATAAGCATGTTTTCAGTGACGTGGAAGGAGTGTCAGTGGTGTCAACTGCTACAGAGCTAAAGAATAAGAGGACTGAGAAAAGATGGGCCTACATATTTAATGAGGCTGTGGATAACCTAGATCAGTAACTTCAAAACTTTTTGAACCCTCATCCAATACCTATATCTATATTTCTATCTATTTCAAATAATAAAACTTTTGAACACTCACCCTCATATCTTTATTTTTTAAATTATATACATGCATTGATATACCATCCTACTAATACATTTACATAAACATAAACCAATAAAAATATAGACATAAAAATTCTATTATTTTCTTTTTGCACCCCAGCAGATTGTGTGTAACTTGCTGGCCTAGAATATAAATCCAGTAGTGTTGAAGTGAAAGGATAGATTACAAAGAACTTAGGAGTGGATAAGTAGTGAACAAGTTACAAGAGTGAAAGTAGACCTCCATTTCCAGGAATTGAAGCATGAAGGAGAGCTGGGAGAGCCGTTCAATGGGGTAGCAGAGTTAAGAGAAGAAATTTCTAGCAAAAATAAAAAAGGAGATGATCCTGTTCGTTGGGAAAATGGAAAGAGGCAATGACGATGGAGTGACTATTAGTCACTGCGTGGTTTAAAATCAGGAAGGGTGTATCCTTTCACCATATCTATTCAATCTGTATGCTGAGCTAATAATCCGAGAAGCTGGACTATATAAAGAAGAATGGCGCATCAGGACTGGAGGAAGACTATTAACAACCTCCGATACGCAGAGGACACAATCTTGCTTCCTGAAAGTGAGGAGGACTTGAAGTACTTACTGATGAAGATCAAAGACCACAGCCTTCAGTATAGATTACACCTCAACATAAAGAAAACAAAAATCTTCACAACTGGGCCGATAAGCAACACCATGGTAAATGGAGAAAATATTGAAATTGTCAAGGATTTCATTTTACTTGGATCCACAATCTACACCCACAGAAACAGCGGTCAAGAAATCAAAAGATGCATTGCTTTAGGCAAAAGTGCTGCAAATGACCTCTTTAAAGTGTTGAAAAACAAAGATGTCACCTTGAAGGCTAAGGTGCGCCTGACCCAAGCTATGGTGTTTTCAACCACCTCATATGCATGCAAAAGCTGGACGATGAATAAGGAAGACTGAAAAAGAATTGATGCTTTGAATTGTGGCTTTGGTAAAGAATATTGAATATACCATGGATTGCCAAAAGGTTGAACAAATCTGTCTTGGAAGAGGTACAACCAGAATGTTTGTTTCTTGCAAGAATGGCGAGACTACATCTCACATGCTTCAGACATGTTATCAGGAGGGATCAGTCTCTGGAGAAGGACATCATGCTTGGTAAAGTAGAGGGTCAGTGAAACAGAGGAAGACCCTCAACAAGATGAATTGACACAGTGGCTGCAACAATGAGCTCAAGCATAACAACGACTGCGAGGATGGCACAGGACCTGGCAGTGTATCGTTCTATCGTACATAGGGTCGCTATGAGTCGGAACTGACTGGATGCTTCTAACAACACATTAGTCCAGAATAAGGTTAGCCGATGGAGTAAATGTCACTGGTACATGGGAAAATGAGTCTTAGGAAAAATGCTGCTTCTCAAAGATATAAAGGAAGAAGATAAAAAGTAGGAGCACTGAGAGTGACCTTTGATTAGTGATGGGAGAAGTTGAAATTGCTCCTAGAGTGTGATTTGAGGTTACTCTCCAAGAGTGATGAGACCTGGGTTGAGGTTGGAGGCTTGAGAGGAAAGATATAGTTTTAAAACAATCATTCTGGGAAAGGAGAAAGAAATCTAAGTAAAGAAAAATGAAAGTGGCAAAGATGACTTGGCAGAAATGACAGAACATGAGGAAATAATTATATTTATTGAGAATTGCAATGTTCAATAACTCAAGGATAGATACGGTGAATGATGCTCTAGTTCAGTGGCAGAGAGGAGGTTGGAGAGATTTATTTATTATTTTGCATGACTAGTCTCATGACTTCTCTTTTAAAATCCACCCAGCTTTGAGCTCTAGGAGCCCTGGTGGCACAGTGGTTAAAGTACTCTTCTGATAATCAAAAAGTCAACAATTTGAACCCACCAGCAGCTTAGGAGGAGAAATGTGTAGCAGTTTGCTTCTGTAAAGACCTATAGCTTTGGAAACTCTGTGGGCAGTTCTACTCTGTCCTATAGGGTCGCTATGAGTCGATAGCAGAGGGTTTTGTAACCTTAAGCTAAATTCTGTCATATGGCATTCTTTGGTGATACTTTAAGGATATTTTTACTAATGGGGAAAAAAAGCCACCACGACATTAGAAAGAACAGGAGTGGCAAGGTAGGTTCCGAATGGGCTCCTCAGATGTGTTTTCTTTAGCCAGCCTGTTATTTTTTAAAAATCTAAATTTAAATCCCTATAGGTTGTTCCCTCTTCAGGCACCTCTCCTCCATAATATGTTATACTCTGCAGCCTCATACATTTAAGCAAGCTGCCAGATCACTGAAGGCATCTGATTTCCGTGAGATTATGTGAGCTATACTTTGGATATGTCAGGAGGGATCAGTCCCTGGAGAAGGACATCGTGCTTGGTAAAGTACAGGGTTAGCAGAAAAGAGGAAGACCCTCTGAGAGATAGATTGACACAGTGGCTGCAACAGTGGGCTCAAGCATAGCAATGATTGTGAGGATGGCACAGAACCAGGCAGTGTTTTGTTCTGTAGTACATAGTGCCGCTATGAGTCGGAACCAACTTGGCGGCGTCTAACAACAGCAACAACATATGATCTATAACACTAAATTCAATCCTACATACAGCCACTGGTGTGTCTTTTTTTTTTTTTTTTTAGCAACTTTAAGTAAATAGCTGAAGATATAATAACTTTTAAAAATTTTTCCCCTTTGAAAGCTTCAACCAGCATTCCAAATGTTACCGAGATGAAAACCAACATGAGCCTTGGCTTGACCCTCACAAGGAACGTGGGAACCGGAGGGTTTCTAGTGAGTGTTTACTTTTCTATTCCTAATTCCTCTCAGGAAAGTATGTAGTCAGTGTCTTCTCACCATCTTTCCCATCAAATCAAATGTTGATATTTAAATGCTAGAGCTTGCTTTTTCATAAATTGTGCTATTTGGATAACCAACGTAAAATAACAATCTGTGGATGTGTGGACATTTTTAGGATATTCAGCAAAACCGTACTTAATCTTGCCACAGAATGTTTTAAACTAAGGAAGTAAAAGGAACATTAATTCTTTGTCCTTGGGAGGTATGCTCAGTATTTCTTGATAACAGCAGAATCTCACGTCTCCTTTCTAACTCTAGTAGGAATGTTAAAAATAGGTGCTAGTATTTCACAAGGTAGGTTTCAAAGCTAAAGAGCACTTCTTGTAGCCTTTGACTAATCTGATATTACTTAAGGCAATCAGTCTCTCACCTTACCTGATGTTTATATTTACACCTATTCTATTTCCAAAGTGCTGTGAAAAGATACCACACATCAGTGAAATAGAATGCCTTTTAATAAGTGGTACAAGGATAATTGGTTAATATTTGTACATCCAAGTACATTTCAAATAAATTAAAGAATTAACATAAAAAAACTAGAAAAAATGGAAATTTTATGTAAGAAAGAAATTTCTGATGGAAAATGTAATATAGGCAAATTGATACAGAGAATTGATTTAAAGATTTTACTATAGAAAAATTGAAAAATATCGCACACCAAAAAAAAGTTTAGAAGCAAATAAAAACCCAGACTTGTTTGAAATTCCCACCGGCTGATGTAAGTGTACTTTAGTCATATAACCCAGTTAAAATAGTCCTGAAAGCTTATTTTAGCTTTATGTTAGATATATCTGTAATGGTGACGTGCTTAATTTAAAAAGTTTATAACTGGATTCTTATAAAAATGTATGCAGTTTTTAACAGTGTCATTTAGTTTTACTTAGAGATATTAGTGTCCAGACAAATTCACTACCACTAAATAAATTAGGAATTGCTTATATGTGTTATATCAGTGCATAAATAAATATTGCAATGAATCTTCATGTTTTATAATATTCCAAAGTCTTTATTAATAGGGCTTTTATTTGTTTGCTTGCTTGTTGGTTTTTAGAGTTGACTAAATTCAGAAAGAGGAAAACATTGACATTTGAGAATTACAGAATATGTTTCAAAAGTTTTAATCTGTAACTCCGGATAAAGTAAAATACAATTGCAAGAGAATCTGAGAGATTAATTTCACAGTCAATGTAGCTAGCAAAGGGGTTGGGGGAAGGGAGGAGAAAAAGAAAGAAGAAAGGAAAAAAATCAGCTCAGTGTTGCCTTTACATACCAAAAAGGTCAAAATCTTAAGAATTATGTGGAAAAGACAGACAATCATCACTTTTTTTTAACCTTCTTAAATTCTCGGCTTAAAACAGGAATGTAGTTCTGGCGTTAGCAATTGGCATACCCTAATTTCAGCTTCTTGGTGCTGTTTTCCATTGCTTAATAAAATAACTTTATGAGTTATTATTTTTCAAGGTGATAAAAAGATTCTACAATAAACAATTTAGGGGAGGGATATGGAAATCAAAAATTGGTATTTGTTATTTGGTACTGTCCAAAGCCATCAGTAATGATTTTCCCCTAACTAATTGGCAAAATGAACCAGTTTCATAGGAAGAAAAACTACGCCTTGCCCATTTTGCATGAAATGTGAGAACAGCTGCTTCCCCCTTGAGCTACCAACAGTCAAACTGGGTCAAATTTTTTTTTTTTTTTAATTCTTCCACTCACTTCTTTCAAGTCTATACCTTTCTGTTGAGCTTTTATAATTGATTTGGAGCTTTATATAATGTTAAACTTTGTATGTTTTGGGGGGCTCTTGACTAGACTTCTCTTTCTTATTTTTCTCCTTTTATACCTAGTGACTTTAATATTATTTAATCCAATGTTTCCCACATTTTACCTGGATTTAATTAGGAGTTCTTGGCATTCTAGTGCTGCTTAACAGGAGAAAGTTGGGATTGGGCGAATGGAGATATGGAGAATTGAAGCATGTGTGATGTGGGCAAGGAGGCAATTGCCAACCAGCTTTGATCATTCCCGGTTCTAGGAGTTTCCAAGGAGCGCCTGGTGGATTTGAACTGCCGACCTTTTGGTTAGCAGCCAGAGCATTTAACCACTACACCACCAGGGTTTCCCTAAGGAGTGGAAATAAGGGGGCTCTGAAGTCCTCAAGGAGCCTCTGAGTGGTATAAGAGGCTAATACTCTCAGCTGCTAACTGAAAGGTTGGAGAATCGAGTCCACCCAGAGGCACCTCGGAAGAAAGGCCTGGGGATCAATTTTCGAAAAATCAGCCATTGGAAATCCTATGGAGCACAGTTTTACTCTGACAAATATATGGTGTTACCGTGACTCAAAATCGATGGCATTTTTTTTTTTTTTTTAACTTTTTGGAATTCCTCAAAGTGAAGAAATACTTTATAGCAGAGTTAAAAACTGACAACCCGTGAACGTCATCTGTGTTTGTTTAGCTGGTATAGTGTTTTTTTGTTTGTTTGTTTTTGGTTCATTTGTTTTCATTGAATTTCAAATTTTCAAATTTGATCTCTCTGGCTCTCTTTGAAAACTTGGAGGATTCAACTACACAGGGCCTATTTCACACTGGTGAGTAGGCGGAAGCCATAGTGACCCGCCTTATAAAGAAAGTATGGGTTCTTCAGTTCACCATGGTGTCTATACCTGGTCCAGAGCACTCTTCCAGTTTCCCTACCTGGCCCTTGAAGGCACTTGGGTTTAAGGTTTCTCCTATATAACGTAAATGGAAGGGGCAGCAGAAAACCAAGAGTCAACAACAGTAATGGTACTGGCTAAAAATTATAAAAATTACATAGCACTTATTATTTACCCAGCACTGTTACAAGGGTTTTACATCTGTGGATCCATTTAATATTCACAACAGCCTTAAAAAGATAGGAAGTGTGATTGTATTCATTTTACAGGTGAGGCACCCAAGGCTCAGGTAACTGAGACACAAAAAATGAGCCCCGTACTTGTTTTCCTCGTGGTGTTCTTGGGAAGGAAACACCCCTTTTCTCTAGCTGGCTAAGTGGCCTGATGGTCTGCTCCCTACGCTGACCCCTGGCCCAGACAGTCCTGGTGCTTCTCCTCCTGGGAGGCCTGCCGTTGGGCACAGCACTTCTACTACCTTCTCCCTCACATCTGCTGGCTCCAACGCACAGTCACTCAAAGGCATATTTAACTTGTAGGTTTCAAGAGTTGACAATTCCTAACACCTTATAAAATAATAGAGATGATTTCTGAGTTACACAACTGGATAATTAGAGGTCTAGCATTTTCATGGTGTTTTTCGTTGTTCTCATTTCTCTGAAGACATGTGGTCCCCTATGGGCACAGCAGTGTGGAAATCAGTATTACACAACCGGCGTTTGCTCTGAGGTCAGTCCTGATTTTCAGCACTTGGCCAGCTTTTCACCTGCAGTTCAGAGTAAGTAATGAATACCCAGAGGATCTTGGTAATGTCTTATAGTTAAAGGAGGGGGAAAAAATTATCAACAAGTGCCACCCAACCCCTAAATTCCATTTTACTTGAAGTCTTATATGGCCATAAAGTTTGATTTGTAGTCCCTGGGTGGTGTAAAACCTGCAGCTGCTAACTGAAATGTTGGCAGTTAGAGTTCACCCAGAGTTACCTTAGAAGGAAGGCCGGTAATTTACTTCTGAAAAAATCAGTCACTGAAAATTCTTTAGAGTACAGTTCTACTGTGACACACTTGGAGTCACCATGAGTCAGAATTGACTCCATAAAATGGATTGGTTTGAGTTAAAGTTTGATTTACCTATGGAAATCTGTTTCTTTCATTTTTTCCTCCATAGCCTGCCCTTCCTTCATAGATGTGGTGGTTGTATGTGATGAATCAAATAGTATTTATCCGTGGGATGCAGTAAAGAGTTTTTTGGAAAAATTTGTACAAGGCCTGGACATAGGCCCCCAAAAAACACAGGTATGAGCATCAATAATATATACACTACTCCATGACTTTCTGAGAAAATATTATTACATATGAAGTCTTAATTTTTGCCTGTATCAAATCCTAATATTAATTGCATTGAAGGTAAACTTGAAAGGTAATTGAAACTGCTGCATTTGGCTCTTCTACATATGACTTTGCCCAATGCTGGTCTTTTGAGCTTATTTCTGACACAGGCATCAAGGGTATGGAATATAACACCATAATTTTCTTTTAGTTGCTGATTTTCCCCCTCTAGCCCATGAAATTATCAATACATCTTAAAAATCAATATGTATTTTTTAATTATGTCCACTTGTGCTAATAATGAATTCCTTTCCTTTATTCCTTACTGGTGAAAAAGTCATACTTGAATCCTGGGATTTTTATAAATAAGTCCATAGGCAGCATAACTTTATCACTTATCATTTTATAGTCTTTTATCATATCCTGTTCTTGCTGCCTTTTTTTTTCCCCCCCTCACAGGACAAGTCTTTTCAGTAATTTTGTATAGCTCCCTGTATTTTAAGAAGTCATTAATCTGCTTTTACATCTTCTCGAGGTAGGCAACCACAACTCAGGAATTAAAAGTTTCATGCTTCTATAAGAAGACTGAATAGGATTTTTTCTTAAATTTCTGTTCCTGTGTTTTACCCTTTCTGATTGAATCTATCATTTTATGGGTCACTGTGGCTGTAGCAGCACATTAAACCAGTATCAGCAGGGTCTAGTTCCCAGAGTTCCTAGTTTGTGTTCCCGAGTTACAGTTGATGCTCCAGTATCCAACACCTAGTCAATGGTCATCATTTTAACATTTTTCCCTAAATGCTTTGCAGTTACCTATATTGACATTTGCTTTTCTAATTTCTTATATAGTATTATAAAATATTGTTACATGTTTTTTTCCCATTGACATGAGGACATAAATGTCCATTGAAACTTTGAAGGTCTCACTGTGGGCTTTTACCCAAAAATTCTGTTAAATAAGATGGGGCATAGCACTGATTTCTGGAGAGCACCACTGTTAAAGGACCCTAGAGAGAGCAGTTCTCATATGTACCTGCCTATTTCTGTCTAAATGGTCTACGCACATACTGTGACTTATTTAATAATCTCTGATATGGAATTCATGACCTTCTTCTTCTGTGTCTTCATACCCTAAAATATATTTTTCTTCTCTAGAAGTGGTTGAACCCAGTGTCTTTTTTTGCAACCTGAATTTCACCTCTTTGTAAGTCTCAATACACCACATTTCATCAAATTGTCTATTTTTGCCTCACTCTTTTGTCACGTAAAATTTCTGTGCCATGGGAGTTACTACCATCTTCCTGTCATATTGTTGTTGTTGTTAGGTGTCGTCGGCTTGATTATGACTCATAGGGACCCTAAGTACAACAGAATGAAACACTGCTTGGTCCTGCACCATCCTCACAATTGTTATGCTTGAGTCCTTTGTTGCAGCCACTGTGTCAATCCATCTTGTTGAGGGTCTTCCTCTTTTTCACTGACCCTCTACTTTACCAAGCATGATGTCCCTTTCCAGGGACTGATCCCTCCTGATAACATGTCCAAAGTATGTTAGACTTAGTCTCACTATCTTTGCTTCTAAGGAGCATTCTGGCTATACTTCTTCTGAGACAGATTTGTTCATTCTTTTGGCAGTCCATGCTATATTCAGTATTCTTTGCAAACATCACAATTCAAAGGTGTCAATTCTTCTTCAGTCTTCCTTATTCATTGTTCAGCTTTTGCATGCCTATGAGGCAATTGAAAACACCATGGCTTTCGTCAGAAGCACCTTAGTCTTTAAGATGACGTCTTTGCTTTTGAACACTTTAAAGAGATCTTTTGCAGCACATTTGCCCAAATGCAATGAGTCTTTTGATTTCTTGACTGTTGCTTCCACGGATGTTGATTGTGGATCCAAGTAAAATGAAATCTTTGACAACTTCAATCTTTTCTCTGTTTATCATGATGTTGCTCATTGGCCTAGTTGTGAGGATTTTTGTTTTCTTTATTTTGAGATGTAATCCATCCTGAAAGCTGTGTTCTTGATCTTCATCAGTAGATCATGTTAAACTTTGTCATATCAGACTTTGAGATTCTCAGTTATTTTTTACCTTTTTCTCCTTCTCAATTCTTACATCCTATCCTAAACAGGGGGGCCCATAAATATATTATTTTATACCATCTTCCTAGTGCCAAGCTGTCTACCTAAAAAATAATAATAATAATAATAACTAATTGAACTCAGAAATCCAGGCCTGGCTCCTTCCATCTTTCTTACACGCTGACCTCTATTTCAGAGATTCTCTTGCCACTGATCTCTTATTTCAACTTCCTTTTCTGGAAACACCATTTCCTAGGCCGAGAGTGTGATTTCAGTGCCGGAACACGCCAGCGTTAACAGAAGAGTGTGACCTTGTGAAGAACTGCTGTTTGAATGGAGTTTTCTTTTTCCTTGGCATTTTAAGACTTCCCTCCTTGAATCTAAAAGGATTAGAAAATGTCTTCGAAAATCTTCTAGAGAAGTCATTCTGTCTCTCAAGTAAGACTTTCTCTCTAACGCACATTCTCTGAAGGCCGATAATGCTCTATTCTACACAAACATATAGCAGCTTTCTTCCAGAAATACTGATGCCTGAAGTTAGAGGGAATCCAGCACAACAAATAGATCTAAGTTTGTTGAATGGTCAGGAGCCATTGCTTTTTCTTTTATTCAACTCTAGTTCTTTGTGTATTATGTAATTACCCTCATTATCTTCCAACTATTACCGCTTAGAATTGTTTATAGGCTTATATCCACTTAAAATTAGAAAACTTATTTATATCATTTTAATCCTCCTGTTATGACCCTTGTTCTAATATTCATTCGTATTAAAATATTATAAGGCAGTCTTTAAAAGTCTAAACTTGAGAACCAAAGTGTAAGCTGTACCACACCATCTTGCTTGGCAATAAGTAGTGCTGTTTGTTGTACACCGACGGCCTCTAATACAGAAGGCATTCCAATGAAAGGAAAAATAACTATACATTAGACCAAAATTGAAAATGATTCTCTTAAGCTATCTGCCCAATGTACTCTTGATTTTTATTATATTGGTTAAATAGAAATTATTTATAGCTTAATGACATCCCAGTAATAAACTTCTGCTCTTTTGAAGGTGGGGTTAATTCAATATGGCAATAACCCAAGAGTTGTGTTTAACCTGAATACGTATAAAACCAAAGCTGAAATGATTAAAGCAACAACCCGAACGTACCAACATGGTGGGGACCTCACAAATACATTCAAAGCAATTCAATATGCAAGGTAAGTTGTGATGCTAATAGGCTGATATTTTAATAAGATAGAAGCACTTATGTGTAAGTAAAAGGAAAGAAAAGGCAAAGAAAAACAATATACCAGATATTCACACTTAACCCAACAGAAAAAACCCAATGCATTTAAATCACAACAAATAAAGTCTGAGCATTATATAACTTGAACACTTAGAGAAGGCAGCTGGGAAATTTAATTAAAAATCTTTGATTTCTAGGATTTTTTGATATTACATGATTTTCCTAAGATTTTACATGAAGTAAATGAAGTGAGAAGAGCTTAGGTTATGAGTTAATATCTTCCATGGCTACAAACAACATCACGCAAATTACCAGGAACAATGGTACTTTAACATTAATCACACAGGAATCTGAATTGAATTGAATGGGTTTATTATACTTCTTACAATCTTGTGAGGCGTGTGAATTTTACAACTATATGTTGTCAGGTGCCACCGATTTGGTTCCCACTCATAGTGACTTTATGTACAACAGAACGAAACACTGACCAGTCCTGTGCCATCCTCACAATCCTTGTCATGCCTGAGCCCATTGTTGCAGGCACCGCGTCAATCCATCTCTTTGAGGGCCTTCCTCTTTATTGCCGACCCTCTACTGTACCAAGCATGATGCCCTTCTTCAGGGACTGGTCCCTCCTGGTAACATGTCCAATGTACGTGAGATGAAGTTTTTCTATCCTCACTTCTAATGAGCATTCTGATTGTACTTCTTCCAAGACAGATTTACTTGTTCTTCTGGCAATCCATGGCATATTCAATATTTTTTGCCAACACCATAACTCAAAGGTATCAGTTCTTCTTTTGTCTGTCTTATTCATTGTCCAGCTTTCACACGCATATGATGCGAATGAAAACACCGTGGCTTGGGTCAGGCACACCTTAGTCCTTAAAGTGATGTCTTTGCTTTTGAACACTTTAAAGAGATCTTTTGCCTAGATTTGCCCAGTGCAATGCCTTGTTTGATTTCCTGACTGCAACATTGATGGGCGTTGATTGTGAATCCAAGTAAAATGAAATTCTTTACAACTTCCATATTTTTCTCCATTTATTGTGATGCTGATTATTGGTCCAGTGGTGAGGATTTTTGTTTTCTTTATGTTGAGACATAATCCATACCGAAGGCTGTGGCCTTTGATCTTTATCAGTAAGCACTTCAAGTCCTCTTCACGTTCAGCAAGCAAGCTTCTGTTATCTGTGTATCGCAGGTTGTTAATGAGTATTCCTCCAATCCTGATGCCACATTCTGCTTCATATAGTCGAGCTTCTTGGATTATTTGCTCAGCATACAGATTGAATAAGTATGGTGAAAGAATACGACCCTGACATACACCTTTCCTGACTTTAAACTATGAAGTATCCCCTTGTTCTGTTCAAATGACTGCCTCTTGGTCTACATACAGGTTCCTCATGAGCACAATTAAGTGTTCTGGAATTTCCATTCTTCACAATGTTATTCATAATTTGTCATTATCTTAATGCAGTTTCTCTATTTTCCACTCCACTCACCTTCATCTTCATTCTACTTTAACCAGTTACCTTTTAAAAAAATGCTAAGCACTCTCCTACTGTTAAGAAATAAATGAGAACAATAAGCTCAGCTTTTCTTAAAGGCACTCTTGCATTTTCCATCTTATTGTACATTCCTTCCTTCCACTACGACAATTCCTTAAAAGAAGAGTCTGTACCCCCCCTCCACTTCCTTGAAACATATAGCAATGCCACTTATAATTTTCCGTTAAAGATAAACATGGCCCTCTTTCTTAATCACCCAGCCTTGGGGTCCTGTCTTAAGCCTCATCCTCTTTAGCTTCTCTGAACATTTGACAATGATGAACACATACTGCTATTCCAACCCCAGTTGTCATGACACTGCAAACTCCTGGAATCCCTGCCAACTCTTTATCAACAATTTTTGTCTCTTCACTGGCTCCTCTCCCTATGTTTTCTTCACTAAGTAGAGCACTTCTCAAACCTCTGTCTCAGTCCTCTTTTTTTTTGTAGCCATTTTCTCTTAGAAATTACATCCACTCTCATGGCATCAACTATCATTCCTGTGTGGGTTACCCCATAGTTCTGTTATCCGCCTGAATGCTCTCCTAAAACCCACACAGACATCTAGCTGACGCTGAATGTCTGTTTGGAGTTTTGGCTCACTTATCAAATTCAGTATACCCAAAACTGGCCTTCATTCTTTTTTCCTACCCCTCCTCATGACTTTCCCATCTTGATTCATGCTACTCCCTGCTACCTCAGTCATTCAGACTAAAAACTGGATGCCTTCCTGTATTCTTTGACTCCTTCTTGGATCACACATAATGATCAGTCAACACATCCTGCCATTTCTATTTCTGTAATTCGTCTTATACCTGCCACTTCTTTTGTGTGTGTGTGTATTTTAGTTGCCTCTTCTACCATTAGCCCTGGTGGTGTAGTGGTTAAGTGCTACAGCTGCTAACCAAGAGGTCGGCAGTTCAAATCTGCCAGGAGCTCTTTGGAAACTCAATGGGGCAGTTCTACTCTGTCATATAGGGTCACTATGAGTCAGAATCGACTCGACGGCAGTGGGTTTTTGGGTTTTTTTTCTTCTACTATTAACTGGTGAGTCTCCCTAAATGTCTCAATAGCAGATTCCTCACAAGAGATAATATGATGATTTCGTTAATCCACATTGTACATGTTTCTAGCCAGGCCGTCTCATAGCTGCTGGTCAGTCGATAGATTTGCTGCCAGTGGATAAAGCACGCTTCCTGGTCCAGTAAACAGGGCTGAGGGGAAGAGTAAGTTGAGATAGAAAATGGCTTCCCAGGAGTTAGAAACCGGAGGGCTTCTTTTCTCAGCAGAGAATATGGGTGTGGCATTTTTCCCTGGAAGGAGCCTGAACCTGGCAAACTTCTTTTCCAGGATAAAGGCCACTGTTTAGGTGGGATTTCTATGATTTTAATCATCTTTTTGAGGATACCTGGTAGTGCGATGGTTAAGTGCTAAGCTGCTAATGAAAAGGGCAGCAGTTTGAACCGACAAGCCACTCCATGGGGGAGAAGACCTGGCAATTTGCTGCAGTAAAGATTACAACTTAAGAAACCCTATAGGGCAGTTCTACTCTGTCCTATAGGGTCACTATGAGTCGGAATTGACTTGAGGACACACAACAACAGTCTCTTCAAAACTTTGTCTTTTCTCTCCTGTGCCATTATCTCCCTCTTACCAACATTTCCCGAACTAAAAGGATTTATTCTTTCCATCGCTAGGGACTCATTCAACTTCTTACTTACACTACATGGAACTTAATTTGCTGTATTTTTTTTTTTTTCTGTTTATTTACAACATCTAATTGAATTTGAGCCTGGTTTTCGGTAAATATTGCCATATTCCCATTCACCTTATTTTATTGAGTACCTACAGTTTGTAATTTATTGTTTCAAGCACTGCAAGTAATCAAAACTAAATGAGGCACAAGTTCTGTCCTCCAAAACTTCCTACAGTATAGGAGATCAAAAGTATCTCAGAAAGAATATTCTTTGCTTAAAAACAGTTGATGTGAGTACTGTAAATCAAATTTGCCTGGCTGACAAATATAGATTATTCACTACGTTTCTATTTTCTACAGTATAGAAAACAGGAAAAGTTTTAGGAAATAAAATGTTGTGCTCAGTTTTAGACAAGTTGAATTTGAAGTGTTTCCTACACATTCAGGTGGAAATATTCAACAAGCATTGGATACATAAATTTGAAGATGGGAGTGATGAATGGAAAACAGATATAGACTTTAGAGTATCATCATATATGTGGTAGTAAATCCAAGGATGTGTGAAATTACCCAGAAAGAATGTGTAGCAAGAGGGTCCAATAGACAGAGGAAAACTAAAAGTTGTTGGACAACTGGCTAACTATCTGGAAACAAAACAAAACTGAATCCCTACATTACTCCTTGCACCAAAATAGATTCCAGCTGAATCAAAGTTTTAAATCAAAGTAACTATTAAGGGACTAGGAGAAAATGTGGATTATCACAAAAAAATATTCATAAAGATGAGAAACCCTTTTAAAATATCACACCCAATACAAAAAACAAAGAGGTTGATAAATTTAGTTATATCCAATATAAACTCTCTGTATAGAAATAATACAACTAAAAAGAAAAATAATGAATAATAAATGGAGGAATTTATTTACAATGTATATGACAGGATAATTTATTAACAAAGGGATCTTATTAATCATTAAGAAAATGATGAACAAAGAAAAATGGGCAAAGATAAAGAAAAATCAAGAGTTCACAGAGAAATGCAAATGGCTAATAAACATATTAATATACTCATCATTTCCTCAAAATGCATATTAAAATAACGATTGTCTATTATCTTTCACTTATCATAATGCCCAAAATTAAAAACTTTAATAATTTTCGTGGTTAAGGAAAGGAAGTGGAGAAACTTGCTATCTTGTTCACTGATGGCAATATAAATTGGTGGAAATTTTGGAGGACAATTTGGCATTATCCATCAAAATTTGAAATGTTTATACCCTTATTCCCAGTAATTCCACTGCTAAGATTTTACCCTACTGATAAAAAAACCCAAACCAAACCCATTGTCATCAGGTCAATTCCAACTCATAGCAACCTACGGGAAAGAGTAGAACTGCCTCATAGGTTTTCTAAGGCTGTATCTTTACGAAGCAGATTGCCACATCTTTCTCCCCTGGAGAGGCCGGTGTATTCCAACCACCAACCTTTCGGTTAGCGGCTGAACACTTTAACCACTGTGCCACCAGGGCTCCATTATCCTACTGATAAAGTATGCCAAGATATATACACAGGGGTGTTCACTACAGCATTACTTGTAAAACTTAAAATAGTCTAAATGCTCAATGATGGGGAGCTAATTGAATAAATTATGTTATTGTTCTTATTATTGTTAGTTACCATCCAGTCAGTTCTGACTCATGGCCATCCAATATGTACAGAATAGAACTGTTTCACAGAATTTTCAAGGCTGTGACCTTTTGAAGGAAACCCTGGTGGCGTAGTAGTTAAGTGCTACAGCTGCTAACCAACAGGTTGGCAGTTCAAATCCACCAGGCGCTCCTTGGAAACTCTATGGGGCAGTTCTACTCTATCCTATAAGGTCACTATGAATTGGAACCGACTCGACGGCAGTGGTTTGGCTTTTTTTTTTTTTTTTTTTTTGGACCTTTTGAAAGCAAATTGCCAAGCCTATCTTCCAAAGGGTCTCTGAGTGAGTCTGAACTGCCAACCTTTTGGTCAGTTGTGGAGCACTTAACTATTTGTACCACCCAGGAACACCAAAATAAGCTATAGTGCCTCCAAGTAATGAAATATTATGCAACTGGTAAAAATAACTGAGTAGACTAGGCCCCATTTCTGTAAAATGTTAAGGGGCAGACTATACATGTATCTATATTACATATAAAAAAAACCCAGTGCCGTCGAGTTGATATAGATAAAACAATTTCTACAAGGAAACATAAGACAGTGATAATAGTGCTACATTTGCATGAGAGGTTGGTGTCAATTTTTTGTTTTATACCTTTCCAAACTCTGAATTTTTTTTTAACCATATGTATCTATAGTAAGTTTCTCTACTTCCTTTCCTTAACCACAAAAATTATTAAAGTTTTTAATTTTGAGCATTATGATAAGTGAGAGAGAATAGACAATTGTTATTTTAATATGCATTTTGGGGAAATAATGGGTATTTTAATATGTTATTAGCCATAAGTAATAGGCTTTATTTTTAAAGTAGTTCTACCTTTACAGAAAAATTAAGTAGATAGAACAGAAAGTTCCCATCTCTCCCCCCTACACAATTTCCCCTATTATTATCATCTTGCATTAGTTTGGTGCATTTGTTACAATTGATGAACCAATATTAATACATCATTATTAACTAAAGTCTACCATTCATCTGTCACCACCACTCATCTATCACTTTGTTGTACCGTGGTGGCTTTCATGTTGCTGTGATGCTGGAAACTATGTCACTGGCATTTTAAATACAAGCAGGGTCAACCATGGTGGACAGATTTCAGTGGACCTTCCCGACTAAGACAGACTAGGAGGAAGTACATGGTGATCTACTTCTGAAAAATTGGCCAATGAAACCTTATTAATAGCAATAGAACACTGTCTGATATAGTGCCAAAAGATTAGCCCCTTCAGTTGAAAGGTACTCAAAATACAACTGGGAAAGAGCTGCTTCTTCAAAGTTGACCTTAGTAAGATAGATGGAATAAAGCTGTTGGGATCTTCATTTGCTGATGTGGCATGACTCAAAATGAGAAAAAACAGCTGCAGATATCGATTCTGATGGGAATGTAGAGTGTACAAAGTATGAATCAAGGAAAATTGGAAGTTGTCAAAAATGAAATGGAACACTTGAAGACCAATCCTAGGCATTGGTGAGCTGAAATGAACTAATATTGGCCATTTTGAATTGGATAATCATGTGGTCTACTATGCCATGAATGACAAATTGAAGGGGAATGGCACTGCATTCATCGTCAAAAAGAGCATTTCAAGATCCATCCTGCAGTACAGTGCTGTCAGTGATAGAATAATACCCATGCCCTGTAAGAAAGACCAGTTAATATTATCCAAATTTACCACCAAGCACTAATGCCAGAGAAAGAAATTGAAGATTTTTACCGACTTCTGCAGTCTGAAATTGATCAAACATGTAATCAAGATGCATTGATAATTACTCGTGATTGGAATTCAAAAGTTGGAAACAGAGAAGAAGGATTGAAGGATTGGTAGTTGGAAAACATGGCCTTGGTGATAGAAATGACGTTGGAGATTGCATGATAGAATTTTGCAAGACGGAAGAAGGATTGATGCCTTTCAATTGTGGTGTTGGGAAAAATATTGAATATACCATGGACTGCCAGAAGAACGAATAAATGTGTCTTGGAAGAAGTATAGCCAGAATGCTCCTTAGAAGTGAGCATGTACTTTGGACATGTTATCAGGACAGACCAGTCCCTGGAGAAGGACATCATGTTTTGTAAGGTAGAGGGTCGGTGAAAAAGAGGAAGACCCTCAATAAGATGGACTGACACAGCGGCTGCAACAATGGGCTCAAACAGAACAATGATTGCAAGGATGGCTCAGGACCAAGCAGTGTTTTGTTCTGTTTTACATAGGGTTACTATGAATCAGAATCGACTATGAATCAGAATCGACTTGTACCTAACAACACAACATCAGCGTCCATAGTTTACAGTAGAATTCAGTTTGTCTTGTATACTTCTTTGGGTTTTGACAAATGTCTAATGTAATTTATCCACCATTACAGTATCATATAGAATAGTTTCACCACTTTAAAAATTCCCTGTGATCCACCTATTCATCTCTCCTTGCCACCCATCATACCCCTGACAACCACTGATCTTTTCACTTTATAGTTTTGTCTTTTCCATAAAGCCATATAGTTGGAATCGTGTAGCACATGTAGCCTTTTCAGATGGGCTTTTTTCACTTAGCATAAGCATTTAAAGTTCCTTCATTCCTTTTTATGACTTGATAATCTTTTTTATTACTGAATACTATTCCATTGTTTGGATGTACCACAGGTCATTTAACCATTTACCTATTGAAGGACATCTTGGTTGCTTCCATTTCTGGTAATTATGAATAAATCTGCTTTAAATATTCATATGCAGGTCTTTGTGTCTATATTAAATTTTCAACCCATGCAAATAAGTACCTGGAAACATGATCACTGGATCATATGATAAGATTTTTCTTAGTTTTGTAAGAAATTACCAAATTATTTTCCAAAAAGCTTGGCGTCAGTTTTTTATTTTATACTTTTTCAGACTCTTTGAATATTTAATTTGTGTTTTTTTCTTTTAAAATAAATAAATACTAGACAATAAATGTGGGACCCATGAGTAAAATTCATGACAAGAATTTCTTTGCTTTGTTGATTAGTATTAATGAATTTAATTTTGTTATCAGAAGATAATTGTAAGGATTCCTAGCGTAAATACACATACACTATGGAACCCATAGAGATTACTTTTAATGCCAAGCAAGATTTATATTTTTATATTTTTATATATTTCTCAACAACTTACAATTAAAACATACTTAATGTGCATCACCTGAACTGACACAGAGAGCAAGTCTAAGTCACAACAAGTTGTACTTAAAGAAGCTATTTTCATACATATATTTCAAATGAGATTCCACATATCAACTTCATCTTTGGTAGTGAGTCTTGAATTTCATCTCCACAGAGATTTTGCTTATTCAGCAGCTGCTGGTGGACGACCACATGCTACCAAAGTAATGGTGGTTGTAACTGATGGTGAATCACACGATGGTTCAATGTTGAAAGCAGTGATTGAACAGTTAAACAATGACAATATACTGAGGTTTGGCATAGCAGTAAGTGCTTTTCATTTTTATTTGCCTTTTGATTCATGGTAAATGTTTCTTTATAGCATCACCCTCCAAGGCTGCACTTTCTCATTGACATTTCGGAATTTTGTGTAAAAGAAGGTTATTACTCTATCTGCTTCTTGCTGATTTTCAGTCTTATAGGGAATGGGGAAATAAAGGTTGCTTGATTTACTTCTCCAGAGAGCCTGTTGTGTTCAGAAATAGACTGCAAAGTGTCATTAGGGAAATTGGAGTACAGTAGTGACCTTATTTTCTTCTTCCTCTATTTTCAAGGTTCTTGGATACTTAAACAGAAACACCCTTGATACTAAAAATTTAATAAAAGAAATAAAAGCAATTGCCAGTATTCCAACAGAAAGATACTTTTTCAATGTGTCTGATGAAGCAGCACTACTAGAAAAGGCTGGGACTTTAGGAGAACAAATTTTCAGCATTGAAGGTAAAAAATATATATATAATAAACTTTTTCTTTTAAAACTTTTTCTTCAAAAACTTTTCTCAAGAATTTTTTATTTTATCATTGCATACTTGCTCTATTAATATTAACTTGTATGCCTTGTATAAAAAAGAACATCTACAAATTAGTAAGAAGATTGGACAGGGAATAAAATGCAAATAACCAGTAAATGTAAGAAAATATTCCCAATTTCAGTAATCATTTAAAAATACAAATTAAAGCAATATCTTTTGCCTAAAAGATGGCAAAGATCAATAATGCTTAATCTTTGAGAGATTATGAGGAAGCAAACAGGTTCACGCACTGTTGATATGATTATAAATTGTCGACACCTTTTTGGGGGACAACTTAGTAGCATTTAAAATAATTGTACATAGTTTTACCTTTTTGTTATATGTTTTATAATTTCTGAAATTCTTGAATTTGTTTACAACAAGCATGTATACTTTTAAAATTAGAAAAAATACAGTGAAGATTTTTGATAATTCAGTCTTTGAGGAAACATTTTTTCTGTCAGACTTGTAATAATTTACGTATATGGCCTGGGAAGGTCTAGTCGGTGCAAAAACATCACATTTTCCGGAGTTCACTTACGTAGGACTGGAACACTCTCCCCGGTTAGTAAAAATTCCCACATGACCCAAATCCTGGTTCCTCATAAAAAAAAGTTAACCCAAATAGCTTGCAACAATAAAGAGCATATATTTTTTGAGCACCTACTACGTGTCAGGTACTACCTTAGAAACTGGTTCCAAGGCGAGTAAATAGGAAGTATTTATTCTTATAGTCAAATCTTGATCCCCTAATTATCCACTGGAAAGTTATATCCATGAAATCATTGCGTCTTTAACGTTACAGGGTGCTTCTAAATTTTTTAAATCATCATCAAAATCTTATGTGTCCTTAAACTAAAAATACCCGCTGCCATCAAGTCAATTCTGACTCATAGCAACCCTAGAGGACAGAGTAGAACTGCCCCATAGGGTTTCTTAGGTTGTAATCTTGATGGAAGAAGACTGCCACATCTTTCTCCCGTGGAGTGTCTGGTGGATTTGAACCACTGACCTTTCGGTTAGCAACTGAGTGCTTAGAAAATACAAAATTATTAGGCTATCTATACTAATAATTTTGTGGTGGCGTGAATGAGAATAATCACAATATAATCTAAAAGCCAACTAGAAATAATTTGAGTACTATCTACTGTTAAGGATTTTTGGACAGCACTGTTCTATTTTATTAAAAATTATCTCTGTTCGTCTCTAAATAAGTGACTATTCCATACAGTATAATTTGTCTTCTGTTTATTAAAGTGCAATCCAGGAATTTAGCTTACCTTTTTCAAAGATTAGTGAAACATAACAGCTTTGACCCCACTAAATGGAAAGTGAGTACTAACCGAATCTTACGGCATTAGTGACAGAAAGAAGTTTATATGTAGAACTAGGACAGACTCCCCAACTGGTAAAATTCCTACGCTATCTCGAGTCCTGGTTGCTGATGATTAACGCCGATGTGTCTCAGCATAGTCTTCACTATGGTTCAATTGCCTAATTCCTCCACCTGCATCTGAGATATTTGTATAGTTACTAGTTGTTGTTGCAGTGTGCTGTCGAGTTGATTGTGACTCACAGTGACCCTATATGACAGAGTAGGACTGCCCCATGGGATTTCCTAGGCTGTAATCTTCACGGAAGCAGACTGCAAGGTCTTCCTCCCTCAGAACCGCTGGGTTGGTTCAGATTGCCAACTTTTTAGTTAGCAGCTGAGTGCTTGCCGTTACACCACCAGGGCTTCTTCGTTGATTAATACCAAGATTTAAATGTACAAAATGGGTTATTTTCTTAGCTAGTAATGAAAATTTGAAAAAAAGATCACTGCCTCGGTTCTCATCTCACCTCATCCCCTTTGTTGGAAGTTCTTTAACGTCAGGAATTTTGTAAGTGTTCCAAGACACATTAATGTTTAATCAAGATTAATGACAACTCACACTACCATGGAAGAATTGTGGCATTCTATTATCCTCTCAAATACTTCCTTAGTAGTTTTCCTAGAATCTGCCAGCTTCAAATTTTGGGGTAAACATCAGAATATTGTGTATGTGTGTATGTTTAAAATTGGATTTAAAATTGCTGGCAGTATTATAACTTTTTGAAACTAACATTTCCCAGGTACCGTCCAAGGAGGAGACAACTTCCAGATGGAAATGTCACAAGTGGGATTCAGCGCAGATTACTCTCCACAAAATGTGTGTATATCAGATGACTTCAAGCAGTGCTGTTACTTGGCATAACAATTCTGGATAGTAGTCTTACACAGAAAAAGGGAGAAACAGCCAGTTAGTGAACAACAGTTCCGATGCCTAGTCACAGCATTTTGATTTCTCCATGCTGCTGATTTGCCGTCTCAACTATGAAGATTAATAATGCCTTCCCTTCCCTATTTCACAAGAACTTTGTATGGAGGAAAAAAAACAAAGATTGTATACGAGAACACCTTTGAATGCTTCAGGAGGCAGGCACTATATTAATCCAAGATATTATCATTGCAGGAATTTTCTTTGAATCAATTAATGAGTGAAAATGTTAGTTAAGAACACAAACCCTTGCTGTCATTGCTGAATTCTAAGCACAGAGCCAGAAAACAGTTGAAAAGAAAAAAGGAGTTAGGAAAAATATGAGATGGGATCAGGAAATTCTATTTTCCTTTCTCAGAAACATCCATTTCCCAGGTCTCTGATTCTAATTCTACTCAGGATATAAGTGGGGTAGAGAAAGGAGGAAAGATATATGTGACATTAGGGAATATCGGGGGCAAAATGAACTCAGAGGATTTGATTGTCAGATCAAAGGACAGAGAACAGTTCATTTACTCTCTAGAATAAAGGGTGCTAACTTTTTCTGGATCACGAGTCATTAGAGATGCTCATTAAAGTTATGGGTCTTTCCTTCCAAAAAAAGGTAAATGAATCCACACATATAGATTCTGCAGACACTCCCTGAAGCCCATTCATGTACCACAGATTCAGAGTCCCTGGTCGTATGACAATCATTGAAATCATTTTTTGGTCTCATCCTCAAAATGGTGCACATCATTTCCCTTTTTGCTTTTTTTTTTTTTTTTTAATAGCTTGTATTTGTGATCCAAAATCATGTATTGGATATTTTTTCTACAACCAAAATAGGAAATTACAAACTTATAAATCCCATCCCAACGAACCCTGCTTTCTCTGATGATTTACAGCTTTGAATATTCACATTGGGTTTTAATCCAATCAATGGTGAGAGATAGTTAGTTTTCATTCCAATTGATTGAATGTCACAGCTAGAGGTACCTTTTGTAACTATGGCCATTGCCAGATAGATGAGATAGGATATAGATGCTAGAGGAACATTTGAGGAGGAATCAAGAAGAAAGAAGAAGAAAGTTGAAAGTAGAATAGGTCAGAAGAGGACCTCCCAGGACATGCCTGGAATAGCAGCTACATCCTGTCTCTCCTCCTCCATCATCAACACTTCCTGCTTCCCAGACATGTCTCATATCTAGCCAGCTGTGAGTATGTGGGAAACCCCAGTGGTGTAGTGGTCAAGAGCTACAGTAGCTAACTAAGAGGTTAACAGTTCGAATCCACCAGGTGCTCTTTGGAAACTCTATGGGGCAGTTCTACTCTGTCCTATAGGGTCGCTATGAGTCGGAATTGACTTGACGGCAATGGGTTTGGGTTTTTTTGGTGAGTATGTGAGACTCCAGGCTCACTTTCAGCTCCCTTCTCAAGGTTCCTAAGTGTTCAGTATTGGCAAATATGTGCCTTTGACAGGAAATTTAAAGATGATTTATGTAACCCTCTTATACTACAGCTTATCACAAGATTTATCTTTGTAATGCGTCATACTAAACAAAGCCCAGGCAATACAGTCCATGGGAACACTTGTTCTTTAGCACAATATATTTAAATATATTTTATTTATTTATATTAATATATTTAAAATATATTAAAATAATTCTTACACATAATATATAATTCATACATATTATAGTTGATCATGTTTTTGGTTCCTTTCCTTATCCTGTTTTTTTATGCTTTAAAAGTGACTATCGACGGCAAGGGGAGTTTTAATGATCTTCATTTTTCAATCATTTTAGGATATTCTGATGCTGGGTGCAGTGGGAGCTTATGCCTGGAGTGGAACTATTGTCCAGCAGACATCTCGTGGACATTTGATCTTTCCTAAACAAGCCTTCGATCAAATTCTGCAAGACAGAAACCACAGTTCATATTTAGGTAAGGCATAGAAGCATTTGACTCAGCACACTTAAAGTTGCAAAAACTTTGTAGAATTGATTTTTTTGTGACTTTTTGTATAGAGACCTTACTTGCATCTTTCCACTCCTCTAAACCAGCTCCATCTTGATTCTCAGGGTCAGTTCAGCAAAACCTTTAAATTGCCATCTAATTGGTATACTTATTATACATAGTTATGTTGCCTCTTTGCTAATAGGCCTTAGCCCATAACTACATAATGAAATACTGTATTATACTCTCTAAACTTTTCTGGTTGTTCAAACAGTTGTTATCCCTGGGGACATGGCTGTTCTTCTTCAAAATGGAAATCATTTAAGAGCCAATACAGTAAGAGGTGGTCTTATACTATTTTAGAGTTTAGTCTTTTTGTTCCTATAATAATAGCAGGCACTGATTTTGAATACCTACTATGGGACAGTTCCTGAGTTGGCTGTTTTATCTGCAACTATGTAAACATTGATTCTCCCCCAAGATCTGCTGATGGAAGTATTATTATTCCCATTTTACCTTTTAGAGCCAGGTTAAATAATTTGCCCAAAGTTGAACAACCTAGTAGGTTAGCAGGTGCAGAATTTGAACCTGGGACTCTGTGCCCCAAAGCTGTGTCCTTTCCACTGGACAGCATTGCCTTTTGCATTCATTTATTCATTCATTCATTCAAGAAATATTGAGTGCTAGCTATGTGTCAGGTACTACGCTAGGGTTTTCGTTCATGGGTGGCCTGATGGAGAGAACCCAGAATCTAGTGCCTGTTTTATAGGTAGAGGACCTGCTTTTGCAGGGCAGCACCACAGATCCAAGAGAAAGAGTAGTTCATCTTAGCATCTTAATGCCCTGAACGATATATTCGGGAGCAGTAGGAACCGTGCATCATACCTAATGCACCTCTGATCATCTGCTACTAATTTTTCAATCCTTACTGGTCGAAATATTCAATAGTGCTTGCTTTGTGACTCCTTTCCTCCTAGGTTACTCTGTGGCTGTGATTTCTACTAGAAAAAACATCCACTTTGTTGCTGGTGCTCCTCGAGCAAATTATACTGGCCAGATAGTGCTATACCGTGTTGACGAGAATGGTAATGTCACAATTATTCAGCCTCACAGGGGTGACCAGGTAAATCTCATTATTTAGCAGGTGAAATTAATTTTATAGACAACTGGGGCAGGTAGGGAGTGGAAGGTGGGTAGAAATGGAAACTGACATTTGTTGAGTGCCACTTCTGTGGCTGGCACCATAATCTGAGTTGACTCTGTTCTTTAAATTTTCATGGAATAACTGATAAAATCTGCCATCCCCTTTTGACAGGTTACTGAGAGTTTAGCTAACTTTCTAAGGTCACACAACTTTGATGGGGTTGAGCTATCATGAAAGGCCAGCTTTATCTAGCCCCAAAGCTTATGCTGTTTCGTTACATTCCACTCCGTATTTTTGACTCCCCAGGTTAATAATTCACGGTCCTAAGTACTTCTTTGTAGACAAGCCACACTAGGGACTCAGGGGTCTGGAGGAGAAATAAAGAAAAGAAGGGAGCAGTATAGCATTATACTGAGTTACCATATCCTTAGATGTTGGAATGGCAAGATTTTGACTTGGTTACATTGGACACATCATCAGAAAAGGACATAATGTTTGGTAAAGTGGAGGGTCAGAAAAAATGAAGGAAACCCTCAATGAGATAGATTGATACAATTGCTTCAGCAATGGACTCCAGCATACCAATGATCATGAAGATGGCGCAGGACTGGGCAGTGTTCTTTCTGTCATACATTAAGGTCACCATGAATTGAGGCCAGCTCAGTGCCAACTAACAACAACAACAGCAACCACTCCTGAGCCTGTCAATGGGTCCTGTTGACTTTGCAAGCAACTTGCTCCTCTACCACTTTCTACCAATGTGTGACAGTTTGAAGGTCAGAACCAATGATGACTTCCAGTTATAGCCCCACCTTCTGTCCCAAAGGACTGTCGCTAGAGTGAAAACCAGCTGATGGATTTCTATTTCTTTGCTAAGCAGTTTTAACCTGTGGAATTGTAACATATTTGAAATGAACATCTCCAATTCCTGAAAACCAGTGGAAATTGATTTCCTTCCTTGAGTCAGAAAAACCACAGATTTTCCTCCTAATACTTCTCTGGGATTAAGTTGGATCCTACTGTCTCTATGACTTAAATTTCTAGGAGTAAGAATATCTCAGTACCTGACTCCCTTGACCACAAACCAGCTATGGTCACATAATTCTTCTCTTTTTTAAAGAAGCATGTTTTTATTTTGAGAAAATCAATGAAACTTTTATGAAAGGAATCATTTTTTAATATGTTTCGGAGTCCTCAAAAGGTACTCACATAGTAGGCATGCTATGAACTTTTGTTCAGTGGGATGAACATCCAGATTCCCATTCTCTCTTATTTTGCTTTATCTCCAACAAGTCCTCCCATCCAGTCTCTCTGATAATGACTCACCTCACCCAAATCATGCCATAGATACTTGCATATTGTTCATGCTTTCCCACTCCTTTCCACCCAAAAAAGCTTGTCCTCTTTTAAGATCCATTTCAAATATTATCTTTCTAAGCCTTCCTGACTCCTGCATTTTGATCACATGCTGCTTTGTACCTGCTATTATTACAATATATTTTACAATGGAAACACAATTATCTGTTCCCCTCCCTGCCCCCTCCTGCCTTTCTCTACAACACACCTTCTGTACCTTCTGTGCTTCTCTTATGAGTGTGGTTTTGGACCACCAACAGCAGAAGACCTGAGAGTGTTTATTTAAAAATGCTGTTTTCTGGACTGTACCCTAGACACTGCATCAGAATCTCTGGAAATACGTCTCAGGAATCTGTATTTTTAAGACATTTTCTTGGTGATTCTTGTGCTCACTAAGATTTAAAAACCAAATGTTAGTAACACAACCTGAGGGAAGAGACCGTTACCCATCTTCTGTCCGTAGAACCTTGTTAGTGGTGAACACTCAATATGTGTTGAATGAATAAATATTCAGTGTAATAATAGCTGTGTATGAATCCTAGGAATCCTAAGGTTAATATGCTTCATTATTCCAGATTGGCTCCTATTTTGGTAGTGTGCTGTGTTCAGTGGATGTGGATAGAGACACCATTACAGATGTACTCTTAGTAGGTGCACCAATGTATATGAATGACCTGAAGAAAGAGGAAGGAAGAGTCTACCTATTTACTATCACAAAGGTAAAAAACAAAATTATTAAACTGACTTAGTTTAACATACTTTAGTACTGGTAAATAAAAGTCTGCATTTGGAAAGAAAGTTTATTATTATTGAATGATAATTATTTTGCAGATATAATATGGTTTGTATTTCATCAGTTTTGAGAATATCACCATTAAGTTTTAATTTTAAAAATCACATTAAAAGGAAGGCCTAAATAGAATCGAATGTATAGCATGCTACCATTTTCCATGAGCTGTTTTTCAATATATATTGTTATACAAATAAAGGCATTGTTATATACACACATCATTATATACATCATTTTTTTAAATGCACACACATTTCCTAGGCATCTCATGCAATTATTTTTCTCTGCTATAAAGAGATAACAAGAACAGGGCAAAACTATCTTATTATCATTTTACAGTGAAAAAGATAAATTTTACCAGGTACTTTGGAAATTTCCATATAATCCCAGATGCTTTCTACATTAGTTTGTCAGGAAATTCCATTGCTTGGTGTAATGTTTAGGTATATGTTCCGATCTTGGAATTTCCGGTCCTTGCACATAAAAAACAGCATACTCTAACATGGAAAAGAATAGTTTTCCAACTTGGAGGCTGAATTCTCTAAATATACATGAGCACAGTGACCCCCTTGAAACCAGAAAAAGAAGTCAGCATTAAAGGTGCCAGTTGACATAGAAATTTAGATGATTACAGAAAGGAAAGGATAGAAAAAGAAAAGCTGGCGATGTAGTAAAGACTATGCTTAGCTTGATGTGATGTTTCCTACCTGATGTATTTAAATTAATGTAAAAATCAACCCTTGAACAAAAATCATTAAAACAATACTAAAGCATTTAAAGGATGTATAGAGTATATAATAAGGAAAGGACATACCCACTTGTTAGAAATTTCACAAATCCCCAGTTTCTTAAACACTTAATGCTTGCCAAATATTCTGAATTTTCATTAATTGCTGAAGATGTAAAGATATCCTAATACTTTATCAAAGCTCGTAAATAAATTAATTTCCATAAGATTGCAATAGAAGAGAAAGAATCAACTCTGCTTTGTGGTGGAGGAGCATTGCTTTCTTGTGAGGTCATGAGATATTTCCACACTTGATTACAAAATATGAAAAAAGAAAAAAACCTATGTCTTTTACAAGCAAATGTCTTTTCCTTTGGGGCAAATTATTTATTGTTTCTTAAAATGAAGTGATACTAATAATCTGATTTTCTACTTCCTATACTATTAAAAAAAAAAGTTTTTTTCACACATACTATTGTGGAGCCTTGGTGGCACCACGGTTAAGAGCTAGGCTACCAACCAAAAGGTCCGCAGTTCGAATCCACCACCTGCTCCTTGGAAACCCTGTGGGGCAGTTCTACTCTGTCCTATAGGGTCGCTATGAGTCAGAATTGACTCTATGGCAATGGGTTTGGTTTTTTTATTTTTAATATTATTATAATTATGCCACTGTTCAGTCATTTTTAAGTAAAGGTCTCAAATTTGATACTGCATTTTGTTTTGTTTCTACCTAAATTTTATTCAAGGTATCTGTGGATTTTCAGCTGAAAATGTTTAAGTCAAAAGGTTTGAAAACATGAAAATACTAATATTGAGGAAAGAAGGAGACAAAGAAATGGATGTTCTTACATAGATTGTGCAGCTACAGTAAAGACAATTGGGCTCCTTTCACCTTGGCTTATAAGCAGATATTTTATGACCTTACTTGCTCAAATTCTCATTTATAATTTCCATCATATATAGAGAATTTTTTATTCAAACTTTAAAACCCTATCCACTTTTAACATCTTGCAAATTGGTTTGGGCATCATTTAGTGTGAATTTTAATTACAAAAGTTTTTTTAAAAAATTGTTTTAATCATCTTTTTTCCCCCTTGAAAGGGCATTTTGAATCATCACCAATTTCTTGAAGGCCCTGAAGGCTTTGAAAATGCTCGCTTTGGCTCAGCAATTGCAGCTCTTTCAGACATCAACATGGATGGCTTTAATGATGTGATAGTTGGTTCACCTTTAGAGAATCAGAACTCTGGAGCTGTGTATATCTACAATGGTCATCAGAGCACCATTCGCACAAAGTATTCCCAGGTAATCCATGAGCTTCATGGTGATGTACTGACATGTGTGTATCATCATATTAGAGTCAGAGAGCATGTATCAGGCAAACTATCCAATGCATCCTTTTTATTTTATAAACTTATTCGTTAATTCAACAAATATTAAGTGAGCCTCTAATACATGCAAGGCACTATTCTAGACTCAGAAAATGCTGTAAAACAACAAGACAAACAAAATTCTGCCCTTCATGGACCTTAATGAAGGAGAGAGATGAAAAATAAGATAAAGTGTAGTGCTCCTGATAGTAATAAGTGCTAACAAAGAAGAACTAAACAAGGGAACAAAATTTCATGGGTGAGAGGTGTCTGGCGATTGAAATGGTGATTCAAAAAGGCCACACTGAGAAGGTGACTTTTGAGTAAAGATCTGAAGAAAGTGAGCTAGGATAAGAACCAGGGCCTGAACTTGTATCAACTCACTCCCAGTTCATGGATCTTTTTACTATTTCATACTGGTTTGAGATTTTAATGTTAAGACTTTTGCTGCTTCTTTGATGAGCATGTGGCTGCCAGAATGATTCCGGATCAGATAAGATATTGAAAAATCAGTGGAGTTTTGTGGGGAATAAAGATAACCTTGAAAATAACTATACTGAGAATATAATATCGCAACGTAAGAGTCTGACAATTTTTTCTTTCGGCTGATGTGCTCTGTAATTTCATGTCAAACTTGTTCTTTTAGAAAATCTTGGGATCCGATAGAGCTTTTAGAAGTCATCTCCAATACTTTGGGAGATCCTTGGATGGCCATGGAGATTTAAATGGGGATTCCATCACTGACGTGTCTATCGGTGCCTTTGGACAAGTGGTTCAACTCTGGTGAGTCAGCGAAAACCAAATTAAAAATAATCTACTAAAAAGTCAAACAGATTGCTGTGACATTGTGTTAATGCCACATTAATTATATAAGACTCTAGGGCGTATTCACAATGAATAAGTTGTTTGTCTTGTAAAGTTCTATTGTGCGATCTCCAGCATCATTTCTATCACCAAGCCCATATTTTCCCACTACTGATCCTTCTTTGTTTCCAGATTTCCTATTCCAATTATCAGTAATTACCAATGCATCTTGATTGCATGTTTGATCAATTTCAGACTGCAGAAGTTGGTAAAAATCTTCAATTTCTTCATCTTTGACCTTAGCGGTTGATGCATAAATTTGTATCATAGTAGTATTAACTGGTCTTCCTTTGTATGTTTATGGATATTATCCTATCATTGACAGTATGTACTTCAGGATAGATTTTGAAATGTTCTTTTTGATGACGAGTATGACACCGTTCCTCTTCAATTTGTTATTCCCAGCATAGTAGACCTTATGATTGTCTGATTTGAGAATGGCCAAAGCCAGCCCATTTCAGCTTTTAATGCCTAGATTATCAATGTTTATGAGTTCCATTTCATTTTTGACAACTTCCAGTTTTCCTAGATTCATACTTCATACATTCCATGTTCCAGTTATTAATAGATGTTTGCAATTGTTTCTCCTCATTTTGATTTGTGCCACATCAGCAAATGAAGGTACTAAAAGTTTGATTCCATTCACATCATTAAAGTTGACTCTGTTTTGAGGAGGCGGCTCTTCTCCAGTCATTTTTTGAGTGCCTTCCAATCTGAGGTCACTATATGAGATAATGTTCTGCTGCTATTCATAAGGTTTTCAGTGGCCAGTTTTTCAGAAATAGATCACCAGGTCCTTTTTCCTAGTCTGTCTTAGTCTGAAAGCTCTGCTGAAACCTGTCCACCATAGGTGACCCTGCTGGTATTTGAAATACCAGTGGCATGGCTTCCAGCATCACAGCAATATGCAAGCCACCACAGTACGACAAACTGACAGACGAGTGGTGGCACTTGTTTGGACGGAAAAAGAGGATACTGCATGGTTTAAAATCATGAAAATGTGTGTCAGGGTTGTAGCCTTTTGTCATACTTATTAAATCTTTATGCTGAGCAAATAACCTGAGAAGCTGAACTATATGAAGAAGAACACAGCATCAGGACTGGAGGAAGACTCATTAACAACCTGCAATATGCAGTTGACACAACCTCCCGTGCTGAAAGCAATGAGGACTTAAAGGACTTATTGATGAAGTCAATTTCACCTCAACATAAAGAAAACGAAATTCTTACAACTGGACCAATAAGCAATATCATGATAGAGAAAAGATTGAAGTTGTCAAGGATTTCATTTTACTTGGATTCACAATCAACGCCCATGGAAGCAATAGTCAAGAAATTCAATGACGTATTGTATCGGGCAAATCTTTAAAAGACCTCTTTAAAATGTTCAAAAGAAAAGATGTCACTTTAAGGACTAAGGTGCAGGTGATGCAAGCCATGGTATTTTCAGTTGCCTCATATGGGTGCAAAAGCTGGACAATGAAAAAAGAAAACCACAGGAGGATTGATGTCTTTGAATCGGGGCGTTGGCAAAGAATATTGACTATACAATAGGTGGCCAGAGGAATGAACAAATCTGTCTTGGATGAAATAGAACCAGAATGCTCCTTAGATATGAGGATGATGAGACTTCATCTCACATGTTTTGGACATGTTATCAGGAGGGACCAGTCCCTGGAGAAGGACATCACATTTTGTAGAGTGTCAGTGAAAAAGAGGAAGACCCTCAACGAGGTGGACTGACACAGTGGCTACATCAATGGGCTCAAACATAGCAATGATTATGAAGGTGGCACAGGACCAGGCAGTGTTTCGTTCTGTTGTACACAGTGTTGCTATGAGTCGGAACCAAGCAGAAGGCACCTAATGACAACAACATCTATGACATATATGTGTCCTAGTTTGCATAAAGGAAGGAATATATTTCTCCCGGTGGGAGAAAAAATATGTTTAGTTAACATTAGAATTTCTCTTTTCTGTATGGGGAACTCCAAAATTGCATAGAAAAGATAAACAAAGCCTTTAAAATGATATCTAGGATATTTCTGAATGTCATCTTCCAAACAATCTTACCTCAGCTCATTGTAAGGAAGCTTCATGAGAGTGTGCCGAAAATAGAGAACACTCAGACCACACAAGTACAACGTAATCTTTTACATCGTTGTTGTTAGCTGCCCCTGAGTCATCCCTTACTCATGGCAACCCCATGCACAACTGAATGGAAACATATCCCCATGATGAGTTACAGATCACACCACTATGAACGGGAAGTCAATGTTTAGGCTAAATTGACTTTTTACTGACCTCAGGAGGAATTTAAGAGCAGGGGGAACAATGAAGGATTCAAGAACCATAAGATTTGGATACAAAAAATAAATATATTCTGCTGGCCAGAGAGTGGAATCAGAAAGAAATTAAGATTTAAATCAAAGGTCCCCAAGAAAATATAGCTCAATTATTCATTCATTTGTCTCTGTTGAAAAATGTGCTTAACTGTGAAAAGATATCAAGAATAGAAAAACATTACACATTGATTATTATTTCTGAATTTAATGATACTATTTACAGTATCTTGGTTATGTTTTTAAGGGATGAGATGCATGGTCCATTGCAAAATGTGGGAAAAATAAAACCCGAGGGTAATACTTAAGATTTTGAAAAATAAGAAAATATGTTTACTGAGTAAATTCAGTTAAAATCAGTTAAAAGTAGCATACTTCTGGAAAAATTCAAGGTGTGATAATATAATACTCTAACTGATTTTTTAAACACTTTACAAGAAATGTTTACCTCTCAATGAACCTCTCAATGAACATGGGTAAAGTCAGTGATGGCCAAACTTCTTTGAAGGTGGATTTGATTCTTCAAAATAATCAAAAGACACACGGAGTCAAATAAATTTATTGAGGTGATCGGCCACGCTAGGTTAATGCTATTTTGTGTCTGTCTTCCTACGAGATGCTAAGGCTGATGTTTCTGAGTAACTCTGGGAATAATTTTTAAAAAGCAAGTTTACAGAACATTTAACGCAATGACATTTCTAGTGAAATAAACATTCAGACTTTCAAAGAGATTGCCTTAAAGAATGACATTCACTTAAACATTATAGATCTTGTACGGTTGAGGACACATTGTATTTGTTAGTAAATGTTTTATGACTGCTTATTAAGGGGACTGATTAATACATGATTACATTTTGAAATGATTTTTTAGTTGATTCAAGTTCTTCAGGTGGTAACTGAAATTTAAAAAAATGTTTTCTATATCATGTTGTGATATGTTTTTAAAAACAGTGGAATTACTACACTACTTGCTACTTTGTAAATAGTCGAGGGTATGTACAAGGAGTCATTGAGAAAAAGTACAAATTCTGCTGGCCAAGGAATTAGGAGACCATGGTTTCTAATTTTTCACTTACTATTTCTCAGTAAACTGGTAAGTTACCAAATATCTTTGTGTCTCCAGGCTTTCTCACTCACAAAATGATATTTTTTCTGCCTAATTCATAGGAGTGTTATAAGAAGCAAATAAGGTCATCATTTTGTGAAAGCTTTTCAGATATCTAAAGTGCTGAGCCAGGGTCAGAATCCTGTAATATTCTGCCTGAGAGGAACTGTTCAGCCTTTTTTGGCATTGGGCTAGTTGCCACCACCAAAGTCACCCCTTTTTTTCATAGCTACATGCCACACTTCAAAGAATCACTGCCAGCTACCAGAAAAACAGGGAAAAGCCATAAACACATGTCTCACCACTGTCACCATCACCCTTGCCTTCCCGTCTTCTCTCTCTCCTACCTCTATGATAAAAAAAAAAAAAAAAAAAACCCTTGCCACTGAGTTGGTTCTGACACATAGCAACCATAGAGGGCAGAGTAGAGCTGCCCCATAGGGTTTCCAAGGAGCAGCTGGTGGATTTGAACAGCCAACCTTTTGGTTAGCAGCTGTATCACTTAACCACTGTGCCACCAGGGCTCCACCTCTATGATTAGAGTGAATATTGCTTCTTCTAGTTAGCTGAATGTACCAGGGACCATATCATTTGTACATTGCTTGCAAATAGGTTGCAGACTCCCATCCTGTACTGATGCATTTATTTGTTCATTTAAAGGAAAATACTAAATGTGAATTGTACTGATGATACAGTTCTCAACAAAAAAGACATTATCCCTGCAATCTTATCACTTCCAAATATAAAATACTGCTGAAGTGCTTAGATAGAGTGTGGAGGGAATAATTTGCTAATGCTGGCACTGGGTCCTCTATGTAAGGGTTATAACACATGTAGCTTGGCTATAATGACCCCCTGTCAATTTCCATTTATGGCTTTCAGGTCACAGAGCATCGCTGATGTATCTGTAGAAGCTTTTTTCACACCAGAAAAAATCACTTTGCTCAAGAAGAATGCTGAAATAATTCTCAAACTCTGTTTCAGTGCAAAATTTAGACCTACTAATCAAATCAATCAAGTGGGTAAGTAGACCTGAAATAATCTCTAAGGAGATAGGTGTGCTTAGAGTTTTAGTCCTGAATATACCCTACAGTTTGGATCTGTAGATCAAAAGAAATAAGGATCTTTACTTGTAGACAATTAAATTGCCTTATATTTGAAGGTTCCTGAGAATGGATAATTGGTCGTGGAAGGGTTGGTTAGATCTTCTTCCCCTCAATTCTGGAAGAAGAGGGAAAGATGTAATCCCTAAGACAAAACCATGGGCTCTCCCAGCTCTATCCTTCAAGCTCCAATTACCCACAGTTCCTTTACTCAAAAACCTATACACACACAGATTATGCTGGACTGCAGCCAGTTTTAATTAAGTTCAGTGCATGTTGACTATGCTACCATCTAGATTATATGTGTTCACTAAACGTATCAGATATTTTCCTTATATTATGGAATTAATAAGCATGAAATGATAAGAAAGATAATATAAAACAATATTTAATTACTGCCCAGTGTTTTTAATTTTATAAATAATTCATAGATGTGAGTAAAAGCCTGACGTATATCTAATCAGACAGGGGAAAGTTAAGAAAATACTATGGAGAAATGTCAGCAGGAATTCTCATCCTTTCTTTCCTGGAGCCAGCCAAGTCATCTTTCATGATACATTGTGCTGTGGTAGCTTGTGTGTTGCTATGATGCTGGAAGCTATGCAACCAGCATTTCAAATACCACTAGTGTCACCCATGGTGGACAAGTTGCAGCAGAGCTTCTAGACTAAGACAGACTAGGAAGAAGGACCTGGCAGTTTACTTCTGAAAAAACTGACTAGTGAAAGCTTTATGAATGACAGCAGAACATTGTGTGTTACAGTGTCAGAAGATGAGCCCCTTAGGTTGGAAGGCACTCAAAAAACGACTGGGGCAGATCTGCCTCCTCAAAGTAGAGTCAACTTTAATGATGTGGATAGAGTCAAGCTTTCGGAACTAATAATTACTGATATGGCATGAATCAAAATGAGAGGAATCAGCTGCAAACATTCGTTAATGATCATAATGTGGAATGTTCGAAGTATGAATCTAAGAAAATTGGAAATCATCGAAAATAAAATGAAATCCAATAAGATTGATATCTGAAGCATCATTAGTGGACTGAAATGGCCAATAGCCATTTTTAATCAGACAATCAGATGGTCTACTGAGCTGGGAATGACAAATTGAAGAGAAATGGTATCTCATTCATTGTCAACAAGAACATTTCAATATCTATTCTGAAGTACAACACTAGGATAATACAACAATAGGATAAGTACAACACTAGGATAAGTACAACAATAGGATAATATTCTTAAGCCTACAAGGAAGACCAGATAATACAACTATTATTCAAAGTTACATACCAACTACTGATGCCAAAGATGAAGAGATTAATCACTTTTATCAACTTCTGCAGTCTGAAATTGATCAAACATGCAATCAAGATGCACTGATAATTACTGATAATTGGAATAGGAAATTTGGAAATAAAGAAGAAGGATCAGTAGTGGGAAAATATGGCCTTGGTGATAGAAATGATGCTGGAGATCACATGATAGAATTTTGCAGGACAAACGACTTATTCATTGCAAATGCATTTTTTTCAACAACATAAATGGTGACTGTACACATGGACCTCACCAGATGAAATACACAGGAATGAAATCGACTATATCTGTGGAAACAGTTAATGGAGAAGCTCAATATCATCAATAAGAACAAGGCCAGGGGTCAACTGTGGAACAGACCATCAGTTGTTCATATGCAAGTTCCAGTTGAAGCTGAAGAAAATTCAGAAAAGTCCACAAGAGCCAAAGTGCGACCTTGAGTATATCTCACCTGAATTTAGAGATTATTTCAAAAATAGATTTGACTCATTGAACTCTAATGACCAGATGAGTTGTGGAATGACATCAATGACATAATACATGAAGAAAGTTAAAGGTCATTAGAAAGACAGGAAAGAAGGAAAAGACCAAAGTGGATGTCAGTAGAGACTCTGAAGCTTGCTCTTGAACATAGAGTAGCTAAAGTAAAATGAAAAATTGTTGAAGTAAAAGAGCTAAACAGAAGATTTCAAAGGGTGGCTGGAGAAGACAAAGTAAGTATTATAGTGAAATGTGCAAAGACCTGGAGTTAGAAAATCAAAGGAAAGAACATGCTTAGTATTTCTCAAGCTGAAAGAGCTAAAGAAGAAATTCAATCCTTGAGTTGCAGTATCAAAGGATTCTATTGGCAAAACACTGAAAGACACAGGAAGCATCAAAAGAAGATGGAAAGAATACACAGAGTCACTCTACCAAAAAGTATTGGTCAACGTTCAATCATTTCAAGAGGTAGTATATGATCAAGATCTGATGGTATTGAAGGAAGAAGTCCAACGTTCACTGAAGGCATTGGCGAAAGCAAGGCTCCAGGAATTGAAGGGATACCAATTGAGATGCTTCAACAAACGGATGCAATGCTAGAAGAGCTCACTTGCCTATGCCAAGAAATTTGAAAGACAGTTACCTGCCATCCGACTGGAAGAGATCCATATTTGTGGCCATTCCAAAGAAATGTTATCCAGCAGAATGTGGAACTTACCAAACAATATCATTAATATCAAACACAAGTAAAATTTTGCCGAAGGTCATTCAAAAACAGTTGCAGCGGGGAACCGCCAGAAATTCAAGTCTGATTCAGAAGAGGACGTGTAACAAGGAATATCATTGCTGATGTCAGATGGATCTTGGCAGACAGCAGAGAATACCAGAAAGATGTTTACCTGTGTTTTATTGACTATGCAAAGGCATTCGACTGTGTGGATAGTAACAAATTATGGATAACCTTGTGAAGAATGGGAATCCCAGGTTCATGAGGAAAGTGTACTTAGACCAAGAAGCATTCGTTTGAACAGAACAAGGGGATCCTGTGTGGTTCAAAATCAGGAAAGGTGTGCATCAGGATTATATCCTTTCACTATACTTATTCAATCTTTATGGAGCCCTGGTGGTGCGGTGGTTAAGAGGTTGGCTGCTAATCAAAAAGTCAGCAGTTTGAATCCACCAGCCAGTCCTTGGAAACCCTATGGGGCAGTTCTCTTCTATCCTATGGGGTCACTATGAATTGGAACCTAACAACAACGGCATACAATTTACACTTGGTTAAAATCTTGTTAGTTGCCTTCAAGTCAGCTCTGACTCATAATGACCCCATGTACAACATAAGAAAACATTGCCTGGCCCCATTCCATCTTTTTGGTATGCTCAAGTCCATTGTGGCTACTGTAATACCCTACAACCTAGCGGACTCAGCTTCCAGCATTATATTGGACAATATTCTTTTGTAATCTATGGGGTTTTCATTGGCTAATTTTTCTAAATTGCCAAGGCTTTCCTTCTAGCCTATCTTAGTCAGGAAGCTCCACCAAAACCTGTCCACCAAGATGACCCTGCTGGTATTTGAAATATAGTTGGCATAGCCTCCAGCTTCATAGTAACAAGCAAGCCAACACAGTATGACAAGCTAACAGACAGGTAGTGGTGATTTAAAGCTACCTTCTTTCATTTACTGCTCTTTCATGGGTTGTAACCTTCCTCCGACACATTTAGGCTCTAAACTTCTTCAGAAACCTATAGTTCCCGTAGATAATTTCAATAAGTGGAAAACAAATTAACTTGAAGACCGAAAAATATAGAGGAAGTTTATTCAATATGATTCATAACCAAGAAAAGAATAAGTTAAGAACACAAAGCAGAAGTTAGACTCCCATCTAGGCATACTTTTCATATTTTCCTACTTTTCAATATCCTTCTAGAATTTTTCCTTTCAGGTGTTCGAACATCACCCCAACTTTGAGTAGCATATCTCACAGAACTGCCTTGTTTCGCATCCATTTTAAAAGCCATAATAGCTGCGTCAAAAAACGTTGCCATATAAACATTAAGTACCTGGTCGGCCTACAAGATTAACTTTGAGAATATGTTAGTTGGTAGAAATGGCTGACTGGTCGGCAGTCCTGGCCCTGAAGTATGGATGGTCTCATGTATCTTCCATTTTTTGACTGTACTTCTGTTGCCTTACACTCAGAGGCTCTTTGCACCTTCAGAGAATTTTCTTCACATTGACCCACCTTCTAGGATCTCTGGTTTCTTGCTGTTGGGTGCCTTTCCCTTTGAACCCTTTCCCTCAATACTTTCAAGCCCACACAGAGAGGTCAATCATGATCATCTGACACTTAATTGCTTGGCAATAATAGTGTATGAGTCATGAATCCCATCTTCACAACTTTGAAAAGTAAATTTATAAAGCATGTGGTCTCTTATTTATTGCTTCAGATGAACATTCCAGCATAAACTCAATGACATAAGGAAATATTTTGCCTATGAGACTGTGTATAATTTTTACCAAGCTGCTTGAAACAAATGAAAATGTACTTTCACATGTACTAACTTTGTCCTATCTCCAATCACCTCCTTGCTGTTATTTTTCCTTTGCATTTTCACCACTTATTTTTAGCTCATTTGATCTCCATATGTTTTATCCTTCTTTATAAGCCTCATTAAGTCACCAGAGCAAGAAGAATTAGACAATATAATGAATATTTGAAAGGTAACATGTGGAATTAATGTTTTTGGAAGTATATTCAACCTTTAATCCCGAATAAAGCAGTTGATGCTATTAATAGCATCAGAGCCCCTCTCTCAATTATGGACATGTGGCCAGCATATTTTGGTTGAAAGTAATAGTGCCGATAGTTTAAGAATATTGGCTACTCACATCATTTTTTATTGCATTTTTTTTTTCATTTTCGCTTTCCTTGGTTGGTATTATTGTCTTCATTTTACAGATGAGGAAACGAGGGTTCAAAAAGATTAAACAAATTGCCCAAATTCACACAACTCACAAAGGGAGAAATTAGGATTCAAACTAAGTTTGTCCGATTCAGACCTTATTGCTGCAGTGTTCCATGCCTTTCTCCATGTAAGCATCTAGAATATCCCAGACACGGAGCACGCTCACTTAGAGTGTCTCAGTTAATTCTCACAATAATGGTTAATCCTCCCAACTGCATGGAAGTAGAAAGAACATGGGATCTAATGCAAAAATACCCAAATGTGATTTCTGACTCTGTCCTAGCTACTTGAATTTAGGCAAATTTTTTTTACATCTTTTATTCTAGTTCATTATATGAAAAATAGTGTAGTAATATCCACTTTCCAGAGTTATTATAAAACTTGTATAAGATAATTTGTTAAAATGTGTCCAGTTGTAGATACTCAATAACTATTCCTTTCCTTTCCTTATCCTCATGTAATGGATGATGGAACTGATGCTTGAGGGAGTAATTTACCCAGTCAGCAGATTTCCTAATGACAAGACCACTTTTCTTCCACTGCTCCAACCCACGCATCTTCAAATGATGTTTCTTTGCATCCACAGTCCCCTGCATCAGATCAGAGCTAGAAACACAAATGTTATGTGGCACTAGCCACGGTTCGCAACCCACCAATGAAAAGACTGTTTTTATATTTTCTTGAAGTCAGAGATGTTGCCCAATAAGACACAATAAAACAGGGATGCTTTTTCCTTAAAAGTTCATCTGTAATAATATTTCTGTATTATTGTTCTTGTAGCCATTACATATAATGTCACCCTCGATGCAGATCGATTTTCATCCAGAGTGACCTCCAGGGGATTATTTAAAGAAAATAATGAAAGGTTCCTGCAGAGGAATATGGTGGTAAATCAAGCACAGAGTTGCTCTGAGCACATCATCCATGTGCAGGTGAGGCCTCAGAGTCATCCCTTCTCACCTGCCTTCTTCTTGGTTAAAGAATATTTAATGGCAAAAGGAAAAAATGGAAGCTTATGGGTTAGTCCTTCTAATTAATTCTAATTAATACCTTTCTGGCCTGATTGGGACAACTGGAAGCATATTTCCTTTATGTTTATGTTTATGATCAATTTCTATTATATAATTTAGATGCATCAAATTTTTATTTGGGATGGCAACTAAAAGCACTAAAAATAAGATTCCTACAGAAGTCAAAGGCAGCGTGCTTTCTTACGTGTTTAACAGGAAGATCTTTCAAATAACAATAAATTTTATTTTGACGTTTTCCTAACAGGGAAAATTTTTATTCGTTTTTAAGCTACTGAAAAGGGCAATTCCAACTGTGGTTTCCACTATTGGATTTAAGGTGATATAGGTGAAGGATGGTGGATTATATGATAGAAATTATTTATTCTGATCTTTTTTTATGATATAATTATTATAGTTCACATGGTATTTGAAACTGTCCCAAGTATGAAAAAAGCTTCTCAAGAGAAAATTTCCAGCAGGAAATTTATTTTATAAATTATGTGAAAATTTCCTCTTAGAAGCCACACAATGGAATGTGAAAGTATAACTTAAAAACAGCTGTTTCAGTACTCTCCTAGAATAGTTAGCACAGTGGTTCTCAGAGATTAAAGTGCATAAGAGTTACCACGGAAACTTTTATAAAATACACATTCTGGACCCCCACCACCCGAAATTTGGGTTAGAGGGTTAGGGCTGGCTCCAGGGAACACACATGTTTATGAGGCACATCCCGAAAATTCTAATGTAGATGATACAGAGATCACACTTGAAGAAATGCTAATTATAAGAGTTGGAAAAACATTAAGTCAATGGTTAGATGAATTAAAACCAGTTCAGTTACTTGTTGACTGTTAATTTTAAGGTTTCTTGTTTGAGAAGGCCTGGACTATTTTTGTTGTGGTTAAGTGCTAATTTTATGAAGCTGCTTCCATTCTCTCCTGCCCTTGTGCTAAGTGGTGGATCAAATTACACATGTAATCATCTGTGGGAGGAAGGAAGACAGCCAGACTGTTTTTCTTTAAAAAAAAAAAAAATCCTGTTCTTTCTCATGTGTGTAAGAAGCCCTGGTGATGCAGTGCTTAAGTGTTCAGCTGTTAACAAAGGTCAGAGGTTCCAACCCAACAGCCACTCCATAGGAGAGAGATGTGGCAATCTGCTTCTATAAAGATTCCAGTCTTGGAAACTCTATGGGGGCAGTTCTACAATGTCCTATAGGGTTGCTATAACTTGGAATCAATTCGACAGCAACAGGTTTGGTTTTTTGGTTTCTTGCTTGTACGTGTCAAGTTTTTAGAAGGTGTATGTGGTCAGCTAAGACATATTGTTTCAGTGAGCACACCATATTTGATATACAATGCCAGGTAATCCATTGTATCTGCTAACCTTGCAGCATGTTTAGGAAGCACTTTCTTATAATCAAGTAGCATTTCTAGAAATCTACTACCAGTCAGCTGCCATTGACTGGTCTCTGACTCATGGCGGCCCCATGTGTGTCAGAATAGAACTGTGCTCCCGAGGGTTTTCAATGGCTGATTTCAGAAGTAGGTCACAAGGCCTTTCATCCAAGGTGCCTCTGTGTGGACTCAAACCACCAAGCTTTCAGTTAGTAGCCAAGTGCGTCAACCAGTGGCACCATGGTTACTCCAGTCCTGGTAATCAGGGCCCTGAAAGGACTCAAGACTTAGGAGTAAGTCATGTCTGTGAGTGCACTAAATGATAGTAAAGATACAGCTTCTCAGAGAATGGCAAATTGGCTTTTTATGTTTTGTCATTTGTATAGGCAGCTGTTTTTTTTCCTGACAGGAACGTGGAAGATGTTTGTAAGAAAACTGCTGTATGAGTTTTGACACCCTATTTGGGTGTTTTTACATTTTTCAATAGAAGACAGGAAGTCTTAAAAACTGGAAGTGGCTCAGGCCTCTCCTGACTTCTGTGAGACCACAAACCTTACAGCCTCTATTGTGTTGCTGTTGTTAGGTACTGTCCAGTTGGTTCTGACTTTTAGCAGCCCTATGTTCAGCTGAACACTGCCTGATACCACGCTGTCCTCACAATCGTTGCTACATTTGAGCCCATTGTTGCAGCCACTGTGTCAATCCATCTCATCAAGGGTCTTCCTCTTTTTTGTTGACCCTCTATCCTCCACACTAATGGCAAAATGGAGAACTTGCCCTTGTAGCAGGGTAGGGCTGGCTTTAATGAATGTTGAGTGATAACATGCATCATCTTATATGTACAAGCTCTATAGCTACTTAACACCTAGGAACAGAAGTTAGGGAGTTTGATTTTAGAACATGGGAACCACCTTTATTTGACTTTGAAGAGCAGAGGTGGATTCTGAATAAGGAAGGGGATCTCCTTTTCCATTACCCGACAGTCAGACCTGGGTACCTTTCCTTCCAGGTCACAAATCTTCCCTTCCAGATTTTGGCCAGTACACCTAAGGACTCTTAAGGCTTTGCAATAGAAATTGGGAGGACATGGCCCCTAACCCAAGAGCTGGGTATTGCCACAGGGATCTCTAGAGCATCAAAGGTTGACACAAACTGTTTGAGCTTGTCTACTGATGTAAAGGTTGGCAGTTTGAACCCATTCAAAGGTACCTTGGAGGAAAGGCCTGGAGATCTGTTTCCATAAATTTTACAGCCAAGAAAACTCTATGGAGCAGTTCTACACTATAACACATGTGTTGCCGTGAGCTGGAATCGACTCAATGGCAACAGGTTTGGGTTCTTTTTTTTGTTTGTTTTTAGAGCATTAGAACTGCACATATTTAAATGTTTACAATTACTTGTGTACATATAATGACATCACTGATGAGCTTAACTAAAAATTGCTGCTTCAGATTTTCTTACTGAACCTTCTTCAACTTTCTTATTAGCAGAGATGTTAAAAACAGAATTAGGACAGAAAAGATGAAACAAGAGTCTTGATAATTCAAGACATGGATAGTCTATGTAATCAAGAGCAGAGCGTAAACACATTTTTATGGTCACTTTCTTATTTTAAATTTGCTATGCCCTAATAAGGAGTCCTGGTGGTGCTGTGGTTAAAAGCTTGACTGCTAACTAAAAAGTCGGCAGTTCGAATCCACCAGCCGCTCCTTGGAAACTCTGTGGAGCAGTTCTACTCTGTCCCATAGGGTCAGTATGAGTCAGAATTGACTCCACAGCATCAGGGTTTTGTTTTTTTTTTTAATGCACTAATAAACTGACTCTGTGTGTGTGTGTGTGTGTGTGTGTGTGTGTTTAGGAGCCCTCTGATGTTGTCAACCCTTTGGATCTGCGTGTGAACATCAGCCTGGAGAACCCTGGCACTAGTCCTGCCCTGGAAGCCTATTCTGAGACAGCCAAGGTCTTCAGGGTAAGTGCAGTTTGCCTTTCCAAGTTTTAGATGAGCTAACAAAGTGTCATAGACACTGGAGTCATGCTGCAAAGGTACTTATGAGGTAGCCCTTAAATTCTTAATTTTCTAAACTAAATACAATGACATATGTGAAAGGTTCATTAGAATGTAAATTCCATGAAGGCAGGGGTTTTTATCGTTCTTGTTTACTGTTCTGTTCCCAGCCCCTAGAGCAGTGCCTGGTCTACCGTATGTGTTTGTGAACTATTTATTGAATAAATAAATAACAATAAAGCAAACACCATGTGCTCATCACCCACTGAAAAAAATAAAACATGACCAATGTCTGTGTGCCCTCCCCTGCCATTGTATTCACTTTCACACTCCTCCCCCACCCCAAAGAAAATCACTATTGGGCTTGGTATTTACTATTCCCTTGCTTTTCTATATGACTTTGACGCATATGTAGGTATTCCTAAAATGCAGTTTAGTTTCTGAACTTTATGTAAATGAACTCATACTGTATATATTCTTCTGCAACTAGCCTTTTTTACACAAGAGCTAATGTACAGTTTTTGAGTTTTGTTTTTTTCCTTTTTTGTAGATTCCTTTCTATAAAGATTGTGGTGATGATGGACTTTGCATTTCTGATCTAGTTCTCAGTGTTCAGCAGCTCCCAGCTGATCAGTAAGTTCATTTTAAAGCTCAGTGCAAAGGAGAAATAAAAGACACACTAGGTTACCACCTTCAAATGAATGTTTATGGAGATCTTTTCTACAACACAACTATTCATAACTAGTAAAAAATAAAGACCTTTATAAATTGGATTTCAATTTCCACCATCCATTTTTTTTTTAAAACCATGTGGACTTGGATGATTCCCTTCACTGCAATTTAATGAAAAGTAACAGGGAAGAAAATACAACAGCACGCATTTATTGTCAATATGTTTTTCGTATGAAGACAGTTTATTATTCAGCAATTTTCTCAGTATTTCAAATAATTCTAAAGAGTTCCTTTTTAATTGAGTGAAGTTTTTGAATGTTGGCCTTTTCTAACCTTAATGATTCTACTTTTTATTTTTTAACAGAAAACAACCCTTTATTGTCAGCAACCAACACAAAAGGTTAACATTTTCAGTAACACTAAAAAACAAAAAGGAGAGTGCATACAACACAAGAATTGTTGCTGCTTTTTCGGAAAACTTGTTTTTTGCTTCATCCTCTATGCCGGTACGTGCTTACCATCATCGTGTTTCCTGCTTATTGTCAGTCACTGTCTTCCTTATACTCAAATCTCCATGTCCTCTGCATTGTCTGAAGAAGCACCTAACCCTCATCATGATTGGTCCTAACTTCATGGCTTCCAACTAGTTAAATCACATGAGAACACATCCTGGCTCTGTATCTAGACCAGTTCTGCTTCATGACTTGGGTCAGTTTTTCCTTTACCCCGAGACTTGGCAGCTGTAGCCAGGCACTCCCGTAACCTCCCTCGTCAGCTGCTGTTGCTGTGGTGAGCACAGATGCTATGGACTGCGCCTGCTCAGAGTCCCCAGCTTTGCAAGCACAGGTCTCTCTGCTGCCAAGATGTGGCATTCCAGAGAAACCAGTTCAACACGTTGATTTGATCACTATAACAGGAACACACTTGACCATGAATACCCTAGGCCCCACCTCTGCCACTAGTAATGCAGAGAAAAAAGAAGGAAAAGAGGGAATTTTATCCTCTTGATAAAAGGATAAAAAATGGTTTCATCTAATTTAAAGTTGATACAAACTTAATAGCAATTTAGAGTTTTAAACATATTCTGACTTTAGTGTTTAAACTTTCTGTATCAAATGGCAACTTCTCATTTTAAGGAGGAAAGTGGAAAAAAAAAGCTGAGGAAAACTAAAATAGATTTCAACATGATTTAGAATATGGTTGAATACCATCATATGATTTTATTTTCTTCTCTTGAAATTATAAGTTTCGAATATATTGAGAGAAAAGTACACATTAAAGTCAGCATTTCTGAATATTGGATTAAAGCTATGCTTGTGTTTCTGAAGTGTAAAAGCTATGAGTTCCTTCTGGGAAAATAGTCCCTATTTGGTTTGTTCGGTCTCATATTTGTTTTTAGGGTTAGCAATAAAATATTATAGTAGCCAACTGGACAGAACTCATTTTTGAGTCTTGGGGGGACAATAAATTACTTCAATGTGAGCCAGGCTTCCTGTAAAAATGTCTGGGGTTTACACCTCTTTCAGCATGTGTGTGCAAACACACACACATCTGTTATATGCTAATTGACCATTGCTGTTTCCTTGGTCTTTTTCAGGTTGATGGGACAGAAGTCACATGCCAGGTTGATTCATCTCAGAAATCTGTTACCTGCAATGTAGGCTACCCTGCTTTAAAAAGGAAACAACAGGTACAACTTGCATTTCAGCCTCGAATTTACGTTCATCCCTCAAAAAATTTTCTTTTTTTTCTCTTCAGCACTAATGTTAACTCACAAACCTACCATCTTTATTAAGAACCATCGTTTGATAAACATCACAAAAATACTGGCTGTGTATATAGAGGAAGTTATTTAATATCTGAATGTTTTCTTTAATTAATTAATAAAAGTTAGATTCCTCTCCCCCCACCCCCACCTTGCAATGCGTCACATAAATCACACAAGATCTGGAGAGTTCTTTTTTTTTTTTTTTAAATAGTGATCAACATTGGTCAAAGTGCTGTATCATTTGTTAACCCCTGGTAAAAAGCAAGTTTTAAATCAGCACAAAGCTTTCAGATTCAGACATGTGTCTGTGCCTCTGAGGGCTATGTCAGTTGAAAGTTAAGACCTCCTAATCTCCTAATTCTTCAGTTGGGGCATGCTAAAACAAGGTGACAAATAAATAAAGATATTATACATATTTGAAAGCTTAAGGTATATCAAATTCAGAATCAAATTAGAGTGCATTTACTTTTGTGGGGATTTTTTTCTTTTTTATGTTAGCCCCTAAGTATGAAGCATCCTAGATTGATAAACTTTTATTTTATGTATAGGTGACTTTTACTGTTAACTTCGACTTCAATCTTCAAAACCCTCAGAATCAGGCATCTGTCAGTTTCCAAGCCCTAAGGTAAAATATAAAGAGGTCATGAGTTAGTGGTGGTTGGCTTTTATGTTTCTTTTTAAGTAATTTTCTAATCTTGTTTTCTATAGTGAAAGCCACGAAGAAAATCAGGCAGATAATTTGGTCACCTTCAAAATTCCTCTGCTGTATGATGCTGACATTCACTTAACAAGGTAGGTGGATCGTTCTTACCACTGTGTCATTCCAGTAGGTAACATACTTGGCTCATGACTAAAGAGGCCCTCTTTGTGTGCACTCTTTGAGTCCCTGGGTGGTGCAAACAGTTGCATGTGTTCAGCTGCTAACCAAAAGGTTGGAGGTTCGAGTCTACCCAGTGGTGCCTCGGAATAAAGTCTTGGTGACCTACGTCTAAAAACTCAGCCACTGAGAACCCTATGGAGCACAGTGCTACTCTGACACACACGGGATTGTCATGAGTCAGAATTGACTCCATGGCAACTGGTTTATATGCTCATTTGTAACTGAAGAGATTTTCATTACAAAAAATGTTTTCTAGTGTCAAGTAAAAGAGATGTCCACGGGCACATTGGCCCCGAGGGACACTTTGATCAACTCTTTGGGTCTCTCGACTGAGGGCTGCGTTAGAGAGGCAGAGAAATAACCCATGCCACGGGGAAACTAGGACCTCAGTGGAGCTGAAAACCTTCTCAAGATATGAAACAGAACTGGTAGGGCCCTGAGGAGCAGTCGGGACTTTCTTCTTGCTGTCTACTGCTTACTGTCCACGTGAGATCTCCAGCAATGTCCCATTCCTGGACATTGAAGCCCCAAGTGCAATGCTTTGCACATAGTGTGTTCACGAAAATACTGCATTTAGTCACAGAAAATTAGTCTCTGGGTAGAAAATTCCTGACATAATAGATTGGGGTTTTCTTCTAATTGGGACAAAATGCGGGATTTTCGAAAGGAGATCATTCACAAAGAAACACCTCATTCCCTTTTCTTGCCTGCCCAAAGCAGAGTAAGCAAACCTGGAAGCAGTGGCAAAAACGTTTCTGGTTGATGCCAGCTATATTAGAATTGTACAGAGGGATAGGTGCCTTAGGAGATGCATAACATCAAGTGCCGCAGCTGCTCATATGTTGCTATCATCACCTTAACTCACACTTAGAAGCGAAGTGGGTTCATAGGCACAGGTCCAGGGCCTCAGGTGATGCCTACCTCCAAGCCTGGGAGCCAGCATTCTCTACCTGCTGAAACACTAAAGGTCAATGATCCTGGAAAAGCATGCAGGGGAAACTTCCAAGAAGCCAGGCTAGGAACAGTGTCTTGTGACAGCAGATTTCTCTGACTCCCACCACATCACTCCAGCCCCTAAAAGCAGGGAATATTTAAATCATCCAGTAGACCACTGAGCAAAAACAAAATATACCATCAGGTCTAGAACTTGAGACACATGAGGAAGGATGAAAACAATGCTTCTGTATTGAGTTACTTGCAAACAGCACAAACAGAAACAAAATGCAGCCCAGATTATCTTTCCTGAAAAATTAACCAGTAACTATAGATTACCAAGGAGACTCTCAGCTGCTAAAATCAGTGACTGAAGACAAATGTACCCCAAAGAGATTGCTATTCCCAGATTATTTTTTCTCCTTACCTACATGAATTCTTCCCCATGTTAAACATTTTGTTTTAATGAAGCCTTTTTATGATTCCACTCCCCAACCATGGCAATTTTCTCAGATATTTCAACATGGCAGAAATATAAAATTAATTTGGAACTTCACTTTTATTCATTAATGTCTTAGCTATGTATTTTCGTGACAGTAACTCGGATTCTGAGACATCCTAAAATTCTTTAAAATATATAACAATACAAAATAGTGATCACAAGCAATGCCAGAAATAACTTTTTTTAATAAACATCCTTGGTGAAGGTTTTTTTTTAAATGGTACTACTCAATTACTGAGTGCATCCCTAAGTAACCACTTCGATATTGCATAAACATGCAGTTATATTGTACAAGTATGATGTGTGAAGATTGGCGATGATAGTAGAATTATTTCTGAAACAAGATCCCCCTGAGTATAGGTAACTGCTACTATCTGACAATATTGACCACCACTAAAGTAACAAAAGAAAAAATGTATATCTCTTTAAAATGCAGAGAGAAATTTCAAAAGCGGGATATATTAACCAATGTAGAAACTGGCCCTACTTGGTGGCTATCTTAGTTTCCTAGTACTGCTGTGACAGAAATACCACAGGTGGGTGGCTTTGAAGAACAGAAATTTATTTTCTCCCAATTCAGAAGGCTAGATGTCCAAATTCAGAGCAGAGCCAACGGATCTCTCTCTCCATTGGCTCTGGGGGAAGATCCTTGTCTCTTCCAGCATTCGTTTTTGTTTTTTTCGATCTTCACTTGGTGTGGCATTTATCTTCCCCTGCTTGTGCTTGTCTCCGTGTCTTTGCTGCTCTTTATAACTCAGAAGTGATTAGGGCATACCCTACAGTGATATAGCTTCATTAACATAACAAAGAAAACCTTGTTGCCAACAAGATTTCATCCACAGGTATAGGCACTAGAATTCCAACACATATATTTTGTTGCTGCAGACACAATTCAGTCTGTAACAGTGGCTCACCAAGATCTTTTGGAAGGCAAAGGGAATAATTGATGCACATACAGGCAAGCCTTCTGTTTCAAATTTGAGTTAGTTTTTCCATGCTCCTTATATGACTGACAAATCATTGTTTCCTCTCGTATAAATTACCTTGACTAAGACCACATCTGTTTGTCTCTCTATGACGTATTTTCCTTTTGAGAATTCAGAGAAGGTTCCTTTTTAAGGCATCAGAGAAAGACTGAGTTTCAGTAATCAAGAAACTATTTTAGAAAATATTCGTTTAATTTTTTTTTTAGGAACTAGAATCAATATCTCATACCTAAGACAGATTGTTTGGCAGGAATAAATGTAGGGCATGTGCATCGTGCTTCTCAGATCCCTATCCCGATTCCTACAGAAGCCGCCCTGGGGGACTCCAGGGCCAGGGGTCCAGAAGTGAGTGAACAGAGAGGAGGGCTCCCAGATGCACTGCAGTCTGGGTAGTCCTGTGGGATTCCTCTTACCTGGCATGCCTTCACTTGTAGACCCTAGATGGCAATCCCAAGCAAAAGGGTCAGGATCAGTCCAACGTCTCCAGGTCTAGTGTATTAAAACCTATACATCAGCCCCCTTAAAGATGGTCCCTATAGTAGTGTGAACAATTGTAAACAATTCAGATTCAAAGCCTAAGACTAGAAAAGAATAGAGAGAATAATAAGAAAAAAACATATTCCTTGTTTCAGAGGCATCCAATAATGAATACTTCAGAAACTGAGACCCAGTACGCTATCGTTGTGTTTCAGCCAAACTGCGTGGAAAGCCCTATGGCCTGTAAAGGACATGTAGTAAACCATTCATCCAATCACCCATATGAACTACTAGCCAACAGAACAGCAGGGGTTCCACTATCATTTCTAAAGTAATACATTTGTACTCATTTTAGAAACTTGACAACTGATAAATATATAACACACAGAATTTCAGTGGAAAGATAATGAATGGCTATGTTTTGAAAGGAATTTGTTTTAGCCCTAGAAATGTATACTGGACCCTAAGCCTATGTTGAGCATTTTTCATTTAGTGCTTTTGTACCTAAATGTAAACCATTTTACTTGTAATCTAAGCTAGAAGATATTTAGATAAAAGAAATACAACATTTCAGGAACGACAGCAAAACTAACATGTTTGCCTTTATATTTCCCAACAGATCTACCAGCATAAATTTTTATGAAGTTTCTTCAGATGGTAAAGTTCCTTCCATCATACATGATTTTGAAGATATTGGTCCAAAATTCACCTTCTCCCTTAAGGTTGGCAACCCTATTATAAGGATGGGAAAGCAGAAGGAAGGAGAAAGGAAAAAAAAAAAAAAAAAGAGTCTGGGAAGGGGAGAAGAACTTAACAAGATGTTGAAATACACCAGTGGTTCCAGCGGTTCTCAAACTTGAGTGAGCATCAGAACCACCTGGAGAGCTTTTTAAAACACAGGTTGCAGGGCTCATCCCCAGAGGTTCTGATTCAGTAGACCTGGGTTGGGGCTAAAAATGTGCAATTCTATTAAGTCCCCAGGTGATGCTGATGCTGCTGGTCCAGGTTCCATACTTTGAGAACCACCTAGATTGACCATAAATAATTAAACAACTGGGCTTTGTGCATACTTATGTGCTCTGGGTAAAGAATAATTGTTAAATTTTGAAAGCAAATGTTCAACATTAATCAACAGAGCATTAGTATAATGGTATTACTGTGGGTTAAAGTCTTTGGACTTTTATTTATTGCAATGTGCAGTAAATTAGTGAAGACTATTTGGAGCAGAGCACAGACCAAACTCTGTTCTAACAGTATGATCAACAGGCATTTGTTCAAAGAATAAATAGGACAGGGATGAGTAAAACAGCAAACATACTCACTAGCTAAGGTTCCCCAAAGTTAGGCTCCTGTCCCAGGGGGTGATCTTATGATTGCATCCAAGCGTGTCCTACTTAGCACTATGGAAGAGGAGTGCTAGAGTCCCTCTCTCCCAGGGTTAATATACAGTCAGGACATGCCAAACAGCACGTACAGAGAACAAGCAGGGAGAAGGGGTAATAAAAGTGGAAGGTCCCCTGCGGGCAGTGGACATTATTCATTGCCTTTGTTTTTTTAGAATGGGCTATTCTAGATTTACTGGCATCAGGAGCATTCCTTCCCCTTTTACCCCACTAAGCTTAACAGACCTCTGGGTTTCTTCAAAGGGCAATTATCTCCCCCTAAGAGATTTTTTTAGGGAGACTTTGAGAGAGATTATAGCATACCTGGGTACCTAGTAATTATACTGGACATAATTAATATGCCAATTATTCTTAGAGACCACTTCTATTTGAGAATCTTACCATTTATGTAGAAATACAGATTTTGTGTAATCATAATAGGTATAACCTGAAAATATTTTTAAATCAATTTCTAAAAAAAAAAAAATTTTTTTTTTATTAGCAAGCAATTATTCATCTAAAAATTGTTACCAGTTACGTAAAGTAAAATTAATTTGTGAAAGAATGGCTATTTTATAATATAAGAACATTATAGAACGTTAAAAAAAGAAAAATTCATCCCCCACCTTACATCAATGCCATCTCATTTTGTGTATTTCCTTCTAGTCCTTTACATGGTTGCAACCTTGCAATTTTGCAATTAAAAAAAATAAATAAAAATCTTTAAAAGAATCTTAATTTGTGATGCAGATATAAAATTTATAAAATGTGGGTGGTATTTGGCAACCACTTCCTTTACTGAGGCATTTTAATCATAGTAATTATAAGATAGCATTATTTTATTTTTTAATGTTTTATATATTTTTACATAACAAGTATTATTAATAAGTATAATAAGTGTCAGCCATTGTATCACATGCTTTATGTATGCTAACCCATTTAATTCTCATATCCGTTCTGAAATTAGTACAATTATTATTCCTATGGGTGATGTTGAAATGTGGCATAGTGGTTGTGAGCTACGGCTGCTAACAAAAGGTCAGCAGTTTGAATCCACCAGGCGCTCCTTGGACACCCTGTGGGCAGTTAGTTCTACTCTGTACCGTGGGCTCACTCTGAGTCGGAATCAACTTGATGGCAATGAATTTGGTTTGTGTTTTTGGAGTAGGGCATGAGTATCAGCCAATTAAAACAGGAACCCGCCAGTAAGAACAGATGCTGACAGTGCACTGTACCAGAGTGCATACTTGTTGAGTTTCTGATTATCCCTACGTTTCAGATGAGAGAACTGAAGCGTAGAGAGGTGATGGACCTTGCCCAAGCCATACAGCTAGGCAGTGGCAGAGCGGAACTCCACACCCTGCCAGCCCAACTCCATTGACAGTGTTTTTAACACTGCACTATATTGGATCTCTTCCATTACAGATTACGTAACAGTTAATATTGTAAATGTTGAGATTTTCCATTAAGAGGTGAAACACAGAGACCAAAAATGTGTCTATACAGCAGTAAGCCTCATGTTCATATGGAATAAGTCTTACTACTTTATAGTTGCCCCTCATGGACACAGAAGTTATTGATCATTTCTCTGCATCGTGTGCAGCATCGTGTATCAATAACCAGGATGTTTTATTCCCTACGTAGGTAACAACAGGAAGTGCGCCAGTAAGCATGGCATATGTGACCATCCACATCCCTCAATATACAAAAGAAAAGAACCCACTGATGTACCTGACTGGGGTGCAGACAGACCAGGTAAAGAGAACAAAATTGCCTAATAAAAATGTGCATTTTCAAAATGGAAATAACCTGAGTTTGGAGTGATCACCTCTGACATTTTATAGATGGGAAAGTGAGAAGATAACCCTCAAGTATCGTGGGCACCAATTAACTGGTAGTTGATTTCATAGAAGCAGATTATAATTGGAAGAAAGCAAATGCCTGAGTTTAGGGACTTAGCGAGGGTAGAAATTATTCCAAAATCCCCATTTTGGCCAGATGAAGAGCTCACTTTGTCAGGACTCTGTTAAAAGAGAAGATAGTTGTCTGGAAAGTGAGAGGTTGAATCCACAGGGGGAGAGTAGCAGGTCTGCACATCTGCAATTGGAAGCTGGTGTTTAGCTCGATAGTATTCAACTCTGGCTGCTCATTTTAACCATCTGCTCATTTTTAAACATGAGTGATGCCCAGACCCACCCCTAGGCAATTAAATCAGAATCTCTAGGAAAAAGGCTCTAGCATTGGTATTTTTTCTTTCAAAGCTCCCCAGGTGGTTCTAATATGCAGCTGGGTTGAAAAGTACTGCTTCAGCAGACTTTCGACATTGGCTCAGCCTTAGTCTAGCACCTAGCTGGTTCTACAGTAGTGTTATTCCTATTGCGTGCATAGATGACTCCAGGAAATCAAAATCCTAAAACTTTCCACAAAAAACAACCCTGAATTACAATCCCTCTCAGTATATTGTCATTGCAAATTTGTTTCATCGCCATTCTTATTTTGCCTTTGATGGCTTGTATGAATCAAAATTTAGAAAATACATACTCAATTCTAGGTTCTTGGAATTATTACTTATATGAGCTGCAAGAAGCAGTGGTAGCCCCATCAAATTATGTCAGGATGATTTGAATGCTTCAGGGTTTAGCGATTACAAGAAGTGTGGCCAGGTCAGTGCAGTGAAAGAAGCCTAACAGCCCCTCCCCTGCCCCGACAGGCGACAGTAGGATTTCATAACACGTTGAAAAGAATGTCATAAACCATTTTGTTTTCTAAGACTGATTCGGTGTCCTTCTTTGTAGGCTGGTGACATCGGTTGTAATGCAGAAATAAATCCACTGAAAATAGGACAAGCATCTTCTTCTGTATCTTTCAAGAGCGAAAATTTCCGGCACATGAAAGAATTGGTGAGGACAGGTTAACGTGATGAAACTTCCTTCAATGATTGTTTTATCTGGAAAACAAGCCACTTCTTTTCTCGTACCACTTCATATCATCCAAAAATAAATAAATAAACAGTCGACTCTGACTGATGGTGACCCCATATGTATCAGCGTAGAACTGCGCTCTGTAGAGTTTTCAGTGGCTGATTTTTCAGAAGTAGATAAAGAGGACTTTCTTCCAAGGCATCTCTGGGTGGAATCAAACGGCCAGCCTTTTAGTTAGCAGCTGAGCACGTTAACCATTGGCATGTTAGGGACCATTCTTATTTTGCCTTTGATGGCTTGTTTGAATATAGGTCACTGGAATTATTACTTATACTATTGCTCTAACATACATGTTCCAAAGTTCATGAAATCAAAAAGACTCCATGAAAAAAATTATTATTCCTGTGTTTCTTATTGGAATTGTTTAGAGACTGATTGAAAGAGCCGTGAGGGAACTGGGGCATGGGCTTTAGAAGTGAAGCCCTTTAAACCCCTTTTGCACATAATCTCTCATGCTTTTCATTTAGCTGCTAAATATGCCTCTCTGGCCACCCTTCTCTGTATTTCTGCATTTTATTATCTCTTTCTCTTCCTTGATATATTCTCTTCTTTGGGAAAGAGATTAATGTAGCATCTAGCATGCTGCTTGGCACATAGTAAGAATTCAAATAAGCAAGCACTTAGCAAACCTTCAACAAACCACAGCTCTCCTTGTATGAACACCATTGAAATTCTCCTGGCTATTTTTATTGCTTTTGTTTTATTTTGTGAAGGATGGGAAAGAAGAAAAAAAAAATTACTTTCAAAGTGATTATAGTGTAAATGTGGTTTAAATTTAAATAGTAGTATGTAAACATGCCCAATAAAAACTCAAGGTATGTCAAGATATACTTCTTAGCATTTTCCTTATTTTTTTTTTTTAATGTGTTTTATTGGTTTGGTAAAAATAGCAACTGCTCATTGTGAAGGCAAGCAATGCAAAAATCCTACAAAGAAAATACTAAAATTCTTCAAAAATCTAAAACCTGACCACTCTTAAAATTTAATGAACATCCTTCTCTGAATCTCCACACATTTATCAACATGTATTAAAAAAAAAAGTTGCCATCAAGTTGATTCCTACTCCTGGCAACCCCATATATTTTAGAGAACTGTGCTTCGTAGGACTTTCGATGGTTGATTTTTCAGAAGCAGACAGACAAAACGCCTTTCTTCCACGGAGTCTCTGCAACTTCCAATCTTTCAGTTAGCAGCCAAGCACGTTAACCATTTGCATCACCCAGAGACTCCAGATATACGTATACTGTTATGTGAATGGACCATAGTACCTTTTTTATAGGCCAACATGTCATAGACTTTTTTTTTTTAATGTAAGGAATGCATCATTAGGTTTAATGACTGATCATACTGCATTTTGTGTATATTCAATAATTTTCTTAACTAGTGTGAGTCAGAATCGACCCGATGGCAATGGGTTTGGTTTTTGGGTTTTAGTACTTTGTTGATAAACATGAGTTATTTATGTTCTGATTGTTTTTGTTTGCTTGTTTTTTACTTTAAGCAACAGTGCAGTCAAGGGCTTAGTGCCCTTTCCCCATACATTTATGATTGTCTCCTGAAGCAATACACAGAAGGGGTATGTCTGGGGCAAAGGGTATGCACGTCTTACGTTTGGAGCCACAGCGTCATAGTGAAGGAGTAGGACTACTAATAGTGCATGAGATTGCCTGTTTCCCCAGAATCTTCCCAGCACTGGGTTGTATCTATGTAAAATTTTAGCATTTACTTTTTTAAAAGCCCATTCTAATCCTCTCTCTTCTTTCACCAACGCCTTTAACCTGAAAGAATTGCAGAACTGCTTCATGTAGCAGTGTTACCTGCTGGCTGAAAGACCTTCAGGCGAAAGGAGAATACTTTGTTAATGTGTCTACCAGAATCTGGAATGGGACTTTTGCAGCAGTAAGTATCAGCTTTATTTATTGGGTTTATCTATAGCGAGGAAATATAAGGCTTCACTGTCAAGAAGTTCCTACCTTTTGACAAAATTAATATTCCAGCCAGTGTCAGTGGTGTCCAAATAACTCAGAGCATTTTTATACAGGAAGGCAGCATGCTTCTCTCCTTTTCCGGTGTTTGCCCAATCTGGCTGTGCCCCAGAACCTTCTGGGCTGCTTGGGAAAGAGATTCTGCTTTTTAGACTCTGCCCCAACCTACTATATCAGAACCTCTGGGAATGATGTCAAGGACCCCCCTCTGCTGGCCTTCAGCTGCAGTACGTCCTCTACTTTGTCTCCCTCCCCAGTTTCCACCCCTGTCTCTTCTACCATACCCAAATCCAAATGCACAGGTCCATGTCTCATTCCTTAAGCTCTCAACTAATGGTTTGATTGATCTCAAAGCACCCAGTAAATAAATCTAACATAAGAACCCTTCTTCATCTATTAGAGCCAAGTAAGTGCTCTGCTTCCCCATTATACTCTTTCTGATGAAAGCCCACAGAGCACATAACTTTTGAAGTCATTTCAGTCACCATGAAGTGTTTGAAGAGAGTGCCAAAACAATGTCAGTGTTGTTTCCCGTATGGCAGGTGTGACTCTGCCTAAGTGATATCTGCTTTCAGCAGGGATTTCCGAAGCCCGAATTTCAGTCTGGAATGAAAAATGTAAGGACAGATCAAAAACCAAACTCATATTGTGTTGGCAACTCTTGTCTGGGGGGGAGATGGGAGGATAGAGAGAGAGGGAAGCCGGCAAAATTGTCAAGAAAGGAGAGACTGAAAGGGCTGACTCAAGAAGGGGAGAGCAAGTGGGAGTAGGGAGTGAGATGTATGTAAACTTATATGTGACAGACTGGTTGGATTTGTAAACGTTCACTTGAAGCTTAATAAAAGTTATTAAAAAAAAAAAAAAAACAAACTCATTGCTGTTGAGTCAGTTCTGACTGAGGGTGACCCCATGTGTTATAGGATAGAACTTAGCTCCATAGGGTATTCTTGGCTGTAATCTTTAAGGAAGCAGATTGCCAGGCCTGTCTTCCATGACACCACTGGGTAGGATCGAACCACCAACCTTTTGGTTAGAAGTTGAGTGTACCACTTGCATCACCCAGGGACCACATAAGGATAAACAACCCGTTAAAACCCATTGCCATTGAGTCAATTCCAACTTATAGTGACCCTATAGGACAGACAGAGTAGAACTGCCCCATAGGGTTTCCAAGGAGAGGCTGGTGGATTCCACAGGGTTCCTTAAATCTGACTGTGTAGGTGGCCAGCTAATCCTTTAACCAACACTGGCTCAGATTCAGGCATCAAGATGGAAATTATTCTGAAACTTTTTGGGAACCTTGTGATCTCTCTGGATTTCGTTTGTTTTTAATGAATAAATCAGTTCTTGAGGTGCTTGCCAACCAGTCTCTACTCCCTATTTTCTCACTATTTCATGATCCCTCCAACAAACCCCATTACCTTCTGTAGATTTTTGTATAAGATTAAAAAACTAACCTTCCTCTGAACTTGTCCTGGAGCCAAAATATAAGCAATATTCTTGGAGAAAGACATAATAAAAAGAGGAATAGTGAAAGGTGGGGAAAAAAAGGGAAACAACAGAGAATTGAGTGAGTGGGGAGTGAGGGGCTTGGCTTTCCTCTTGCTTTCTTTTATTTTGCTTCTTGCTAGTTGCATTTGCTTTCAAGCCTTCACGGTGACTTAAATTCTGTAAGATGGGCAGGATGCCTTAGTCACACCACCTTTCCAGCTGCTGCAGCCTGGTGCTCCATTTCGCCACTTGGCTTCTTGGATGTAGGAAACAAATGTTTTCATAGCACCCTGGGCCAGCTGGGAAGGAAAACTGACGGTTACACATCAAAATGCAATCATCTCGGCTCTGTAAAAAGCATTTGATTTTTCTTGAGTTTGTTTAAAGCTTCATCATTTTAACCATAAGACGTTTCAGAACCTTCTGAAAAGTCTTCAAAAGCATCAGTTTCATTTCTGTGAGCAAAATTCTGAAGTGTATTGTTTATGCTTTTCCCACGTGGCTATGGTGGCTAAACCAAGAAAACACTCCTGAGAGTTATTGTATGTCAGGTCCTACATATCTTCCTCCAGGAAAGATCGAGTGTTTAGCCTAGCTTGTTTTCAGCATTTTCAACCGCAGAGTGGACGTTCTCAGACCACTTAGGAGATCCACTCTGCAGTATGGGTCTCTTTTCCTGAACTGGAACCATATTAATGCACAGCCTTTGGTTGCCACCTTTTTTCTGATGCAGTGAAAGCCAACATCACATTTCAAGTAATTTCATCACAAAGCAATGGCTCAGGCCTCCAAATCGTTGGTGTGTTGGCCGCCATTTGTAAGGAAAAGCCTTGATAAATGCCAGTAGGTGTGTTAGACCATGCTCCCAGATACGTGTTGTATACCTACCACTACTGTTAGCCCTACAGGATATTGCATAATTGTGAAAAGGGCCTGACTTGGGAGTGCAGATATCTGTTTTGTAGGAAAAATTCTTTCATCTTTAGTCTCTAGGGACTATGACGCTATTTTTTTTCTTTTTTTTTTTTACTTAAACCATTATCAATTCACTTAATGTGTCCCTATGTTATCTATGTTTGAGACCAGTGATAAGTGTTAACTTTTTATGCCATCCTCCAACTTGAGTAAATTTAAAAGAGTAATTAAGAGACTGAGCCAGTGGAAAGGAAATAAATTACTCACTTTTTGGAAATACATTTTCTCTTTTTGGCTACTAGGTATAGTTTAGGAAACTACTTCATGGAGTGTATTGAACTGTATACCCCAGTAACCAGAAAAACTGAGTCCTGGTAGGCAGAGTATATGAAAAACTGGGTATTTTATTCTATTTCCCAGTATGCATTAGGCTCAATATTTGCATTGTAGGGAAAAATTAAAAAAAAAAAAAACAGTGGAATATATACATCGATAATGTTTTCATTGAAAAAACAGATACATGTAAATATATTTTATGTTAGAAAATTATTAGGAACTTCAGCATAAAATACAGGTCTTTCCTATATGCCTGTCCCCAGTCAAGTAGTATTTGACAGAATGCTTCGGATGGGAAGGCTGAAATTCTTACTGGTGTTGTGTAAGTGCACTGACTATTGCCAAAAGGTTCAGGATGTCTGCTGCTTACATGCATGGTCAACTTCAGATTTACTTCTCTCGAAGTGCAATTCACATAACAAAAATTAACTGTTTTAAACTGAACAATTCAATGGCATTTAGTACATTGACAATGTTGTTCAGCCACCACCACTATCTAGTTCCAAAACATTTTCATCACCGTTAAACAGTTACTCCCTATTCTTCCCTTCCCTTCAACCCCTGGCAACGACCAATACACTTTCTGTCTTCTATGGATTTACCTGTTCTGGATATTAAATATAAATGGAATCATACACTATATGGCCTTTCGTGACATGCTTCTTTCACTCGGCAAAATATTTTCGGTGTTCATCCATGTTGTAACATGTATCAGTACTTCATTCCTTTTCATATGGATATACTGCAATTTGTTTATCCATTCATCTCATGTTTAATTTTTTTTTTATTTTACTGTGGTGAAAATACATATATATAAAACAAAAACTGCTATTTTAATAATTTTTAATGTACAATTCAGTGACATTAATTACATTTACCATGTTGTGCAACCATCACCACTATCCATTTCCAAAATGTTTTCACATCCTCAAACAGAAACTCAGTAAGTACCCCCAAGCAATAACTCCTCATTCTCCCCTCCCCACCAGTCCCTGGTGAGCACTAAGAAACTTTTCTCTCTATGCATTTGCCTAGTCTAAATATTTCGTATAAGTGGTTTCATACAAAATTTGTTCTTTTGTATCTTTTTTAACTTAGCATAATGTTTTTAGGGTTCATCCATGTAACATATATCAGAAATTCATTTCTTTTTATGACTGAATGATATTGCATTGTACGTATATTTCACATTTTATTTATCCATTCATCTGTTGATGGACATTTGGGTTGTTGCCACCTTTTGACTATCGTGAATAATGCCATCATGAGGACTGGTGCGCAAGTATCAGGGTTCCTGCTTTCAAGTCTTTTCAGTATGTACCTAAAAGTGGAATTTCTGGGTGTAATTCTCCATTTAACTTTTTGAGGAACCGCCAAACCATTTTCCACAGTGGCCGTGCCATTTTACATTCCCACCAGCAATGGACCAGGCTTCTAATTTCTCCACATCCTTGCCAACACTTACTATTTTCCATTTTTTCTAATAGCCATCCCAGTGGTTATGAAGTGGCAAATCACTGTGGTTTTGATTTGCACTTCCCTAAAAAAAAAAAAAATTTTTTTTTTTTAATGACTAATGACATTGAGCATCTTTTCTTGTGCATGATGGCTATTGTTTATCTTTGGAGAAATGTCTGCTCAAATCCTTTGCTTATTTTTTTTTTAATTAGGTTGTCTTTTTGTTGCTGAGTTGCAAAAGTTCTTTATATATTCTTGATATTAAAGCCTTATCACATATATGATTCCCAAATATTTTCTCATATTCTGTAGGTTGTCTCTTCTTTTTCTTGGCACCAAAGTTTACAATTTTGATGAAGTCCAATTTACCTATTTTTATTATGTTTCTCATACTTTTGGTGTCATATCTAGGGATCCATTGTAAAAAACACATTCTTAAACCTTTATCCCTATGTTTTCTTCTAAGAGTTTTATGGTTTTAGTTCTTATATTTAGATCATTGATCCATTTTGAGTTAATTTTTATATATGGATTGAGGTATGGGTCCAAATTTATTGTTTTGCATGTGGAAATCCAATTGTCGCAGCATCATTTATTGTACAGACTATTCTTTCTCCATGGAATGGACTTGGCACCCTTGCCAAAAATCAGTTGGCTGTAGCTGTATGGGTTAATTCTGGATTTTCAACGATAATCCATTGGTCTATGTATCTATTCTTATACCAGTGCAACAATGTTTTCATTACTGAAGATTTATTTAAAAAAAAAAAAAAAAAACATTGTTGTTGAGTCAATTCCAAGTCATAGCGACCCTATACAGCAGAGTAGAACTGCCCCATAGAGTTTTCGAGAAGCGCCTGGTGGATTTGAACTGCTGACCTTTTGGTTAGCATCCATAACACTTAGCCACTATACCACCAGAGTTTCCTGGTGCTTTATAGTACTGTAGCTTTATAATATGTTTGAAATCAGGAAGTGTGAAATGTGCCTATTTTGTTCTTTTTCAAGATTGTTTTGGCAATTAGGGGCCCCTTGCAATTCTTTCACCTTCAACTTACCAATGGCTTTGGATCGAAAGTGGTGTCTTGTAGACAGCATATAGTTGGATCGTGTTTTCTTATCCTTTCTGCCAACCTCTTCCTTTTGACTGGAGAGTTTAATCCACTCATATTTAAAGTAATTAACAATAAGTTTTTTTTTTAAGGACTTTACTTCTGCCGTTACTTCCAACATTTTGCCATTTGTTTTCTGTGTGTTTTACACCTTTTTGTCCTTCATTTCCTCCAATACTGCCTCCTTTGTGTTTAGTTGATTTTTTGGAGTGAACTGTTTTGATTCCCTTCTCATTTCCTTTTTTGTATTTTTTTTTTATGTGTGGTAACTATGGGTATTATATCTAAAATCCTAAATTTATAACAACCTAGTTTAAATTGATACCAACTTAACATCAATAACATATAAAATTCTGTTCCTGTATCACTCCTCCCCCCTTGATGGTGTTATCACCAATTATATATATTTATATGTTGTTCGCCCAATACATAAATTTATGTTATTTTGATGTGCTTGTCTTTTAAATCATGTAGAACATAACAAGTAGAGTTACAGCACAAAAATACTAGAAAACTGACCTTTATATTTACCCCTGAAATTACTTCTACTATGATCTTTTTTCTTCATATCGACTTAAGTTACTGTCCAGTGTCCTATCTTTTAAACCTGAAGGACTATCTTTAGCATTTCTTGTAGGGTTAAGTATTGTGGTAATGAATTGCCATGGCATCTGCTTATCTGGGAATGTCTTAATCCCACCCTCATTTTTGAAGAACAGTTTTTCCAGATATAGAATTCTTGGTTGACAGTTATTTTCTTTCACCACTTTAAACATGTCACTGCCTTGTGACCTCCATAGTTTCTGAGGAAAAATTAACATTTAATATTATTGAGGATCCTTATATGTGATGATTCACTTCTGTCTTGCTGTTTCCAAGAATTCTCTATCTTTAGTTTTTGAGAGTTTGATTAAAAGTTTCTTGGTGTGGATCTCTTTTAGTTTATCCTACCTGGAGGTCATTGAGTTTCTTGGATGTGTAGATGCTTGTCTTTTGTCAAATTTGTGAAGTTTTGGCTATTATTTCTTCAAATGTTCTTTCTGTCCCTTTCTTTCTTCTCCTTTGGAGACTCCCATCATGCATATGTTGGTCTGCTTGATACTAGGCTCTGTTTACTTTTCTTTTTTTTTTTTTTTAACATTTTACTTCTCAGGCTGAATTCAGTTGTCATATCGTGATTTTGCTGATTCTTTTGCCAGCTCAAATCTGCTGTTGAATACCTCCAGTTTTTTTTTTATTTCAGTTATTGTACTTTTCAGCAACAGTATTTGTTTAATTCCTTTTCAAATTTTCAATCTCTTTATTGATACTCTCATTTTGTTCCTGTATCATTTTTTTAATTTCCTTTAGTTATATTTATTTATTTAGCTCTTTGAGCATAGTTAATACTGTTGTTTTAAAGTTTTTATCTAGTAAGCCTATTACTGGTGCTTCCTCAGGCACAATTTTGGCCACTTAATTTTGTTTTTTGAATGGACTATCCTTTCCTGTTTCTTTGTATGCCTTGCTACTTTTTGTTGAAACTGGTATATTTGACTATTATAATGTGGTAACTCTGGAAATCAGATTCTTCCCTTCCCCCGAGATTTTCTTTTTTTGTTTGTTTTAGCTTGGTTCATTTTTTGGGGGGGAGGGAGGGTTGTTTGCTTGTTTGTTTATAGTCATGCATTGGTTTCGTGACTTTCCCTAAGTATTTTTGTGAAGTCTGCCTAACTGGATATGTATGGACACTAATGACTTTTTTACGTTCAGCTAGTGTTCTGACAGATTTCCTTGAACATCGGGGAAAAAAGGCAAAAACAAAACAGAAAATTTTCTGTCTTTTCATATTGGCTCATGCCAGGGCCTTCCTTCATCACTTAGCCCAGCTTGCACTGAGCCTAGGTAAAAGCCTAGGGTCTTCTCAGGTAATTTGTAGGCATGTGTCTTGTTCTGAGGATGCATGTAGCTTTCTCAATTCCCTTTTAAACACTGTACTTTTGAAAGCCTTAATTTCTGAAAGAAACAGTCTGGCCTCTTCTTTTGGTATATTACATACCTTAAGGGAACAGTTTAGACCCAGGATGCTACAAGCAGTCACAGCCCTAGGTCTCTGTTCACTGCCCCTGAGCCCTGGGTGGGCTCCAAGACAGGCCAAACTGAGATGAACACCTTGCTTCAGTCCTTTAAGCAGCCCCTAGACAGTTTAGAACACGCTCAGTAACGTGGTTGTTGCTCTGCTCTATCTAGAGCCAGAGACCTGGCTCCCTCTCTGGGTGTGCAGCCAACTACTGATGATTTAATATGGCCATGCCAAGCCAGAGGAAGGGGCAAAGTACAAGTGCGTGAAAAAACAAAGCTTTCTTACCATTTATATGTTGCCTTTTTCTTGTTTCAGCTTTTGCTTAGTTTCTCTAACCCTTTGACTAGTTTCCAGAGTTCTGATAGGCTGATTGATTCTGCCAGTTTCTGCTTGTTTTTGTTCTGTTTGTGAGAGGGATGAGAGCATGCAGCTGCTGATGCCACCCTCTTGCTCCATCCTTAAAATGTTTACTTTTAAACAGTATTATTTTACACATGTATCCTCAGAATGAAAGTTTCCCTTTTTAATATTGGTTTTACATTTCATTATGTAGCTTATTCAGATAAGTATATAAAAATATTACATTTTCAATTTTACGTCCTGTCCAAATTTCATTAAGTTTTAAGAAATCCAGACTGTGATCTTTCCCAACTAAAAACATAAATTTTAAACCCTTGCTTTTCAATATCATTTGCAAATTAGAATCACCCAGAGAGATGTGTTAACTGCTAATGCTTAAACTCCACTCCCCAAAGATTTGGATTTAATTTGCTGTGGCAGGGTCTAGTCACCCATGTGTTCTAAAAGTTCTCCCAGGTAGTTCTCATGTGCAATTCAGTTGCACAGCACCAGTACAGGCAACACAAGGGTTCTTGAGTCTTCAGTGTTGGTGTTTGCTCTTGACACTTTCCACAAGAAAATAAATAAATAAACAATAAACATGCTCAGTTTTATGCATTAACTTCTGCTAAGATAAAATATAGTCTTCATTCTTATGTTCCAGTCAACTTTCCAGGCAATACAGCTGACAGGGTCTGCAGAAATTGACACCTATAACCCTCAGATATATGTGATTGAAGAAAACACCGTCATGGTGAGTGCATCCCGTTGCTCCCCAAAGGTGTTAGAATCTATGATAGGTATTCCGTTTCTGAAAACTTAGATTAGTAATTCTTCTTACCTGCATTTATGTAGTAGCATCTTACCAAAATTCTGAAAATCTGGTATTTATTATGTTGAGCTTTTGGTAAGGGTATTTGCTACTCAAAAAACGCAGTGACATAGTTGCCTTTTCCCCTGCCCATGTTGGCAAAGCTGTTTTTCCTAGAAGTAAGGAGTCAACGAAAGGTAGGACAGTAGGGGTTCCATCTTGTCTATGGCTCCATTGTGCTTCCTAAATCAGCACAACCAGTACTTCCTTTCTCCTTGGGCTTACACAAAATGGCCTAGGTCTTAGGTCATTGAATCTAAATCATGCTTATTTAAATCATATATTGTATTTTAGAGTGCTTTTTTTTTTTAAAGAGTCTTGCTTAAACACCTTTAGTAAATAAGGCAGTTATGACAGAGGTTCTTATTTCTATTTATTTAATTTTTAGCAGTACTCCTTACAGCCAGTCACTGACACTGTTTAAAATGTCCATTAATTAGGTCTTACATTCTAGAAAACTATAAACGTTCCTCTTGATAAAAAGTTTTTACAGAGAAATGTACTTTCACAGAAAACAAAGGCTCTCTGTTTCAAGAGCTGCCATGGGACAACTTTCCTTTGCATTGAAATTCTGGTTAGAGTCTGCCATATTTAGATAAAGCAGGATTTCCATGTCCAGCTAATCTGTTGGCAGAGCCCTGAACGTTTTCCTCCCAATGCTATTGTTAGGAATTGGAAGCCAGTTCAAGACTCTGCCCCCAAGGCAGCTTGGCAGCTAACCTCAGTCCGCTGCTCCAGCCTATGTATGTCTTCATTGAAAAGCCGATGGCCCTATGAACTCTGGGTCTCTTTCAATGCTGAGAGTAGAGCTCATGACACCGCCCTCCCTCTCTAGTCCCTGGGAAATGATTCAACACAATAGAGAATGCTTTTCTGCCTCTGGCTTAGGAGCTTCAGTGAAGTCCCACACCCTCTCTTCAGAGACTGAGGTTTGGAAAACCAGAAATGGAGCTAAAGGAAAGTGTGGACTTCAGATACAAAGAGCTATAATCTTAACCTAGGAGGAAAGTTCTAAACATTTTTGAAAGCTCATTTTAGAAAAATATATTGTTCAGACAATCCCTGAAACTCTGCTAAAGTCTTTATTTTTTAGAAAGCAGTATTAAACTTATTAATTTAAAATGCAAATTAATAATCTTAATGAACCCCCTAGAAGTTTTTTTTCTTGGTATTCTCTGAGGAATCTTGATATATTAGAGGCCAACTATTAACTGTGTCTATGAAAATATTTTTTGAATCCAAATAATAATTTGGATAAATTTTTTTTAACGTTTTGAATTTAAATACAAACTGACTCATTCCTATACATAGATAAATGATTCTTAAATTTTTGTGCACTCCTGGTCCACTTAAAAATCTGATCTGTAAGATATTGTACTCATGTATCCATAGGGATCCAGGGACCCCAGATTCAGAAGCTCTGGAATAGAAAAAGTAGAGACATAACTGCCATTAAACACGGGATTACATTAATTTATAGTCACTTTATTCATAAACTGATAAAACCTTATTTTAGCTCTTGAAGATACAAATGATAAGAAATACAGTCATCAAAAAGGCCAACTTCAAGTTTAGCCCAACCGATAAATCATGTGACAAAAGGCAGCTTCCCTGCCAAGATAATTCAATGTTAAATCAAGAAAATAAGTTAGATTAAAAAAAAAAAAAAGTTAGATACCATCCCCTTATTTTTTTCCTAAGAGTATCTCTTGAAGAATACACTTCGTGGAGGAAGTGGCTGAGATTCATTTTGCAACTTAAAAAAATAATATTAAAATCATATACATTTTTACTGTTAAAACTCTTAGGGCAGTCATTCCATTGCAGTGTCCCAAGGTTGTGGGGAACGGTACATAAAGAATCATGTCACCTCAAGGATAATTTTAGCATTGAAAAGGTCCATTTGAGCCGTAAGATATTAGTTCTACCTTTTCAACAATTGGTATCCAGTAACTTCGAAAGAGAGTTAAGCGAAATCAAGCTGTTTAATCACAAGGGGTTTGGACTTTTAGTTTCTTCTTTCACTCTCCTCCCAAGACTGGGTTCCAAATGCTTTCACTTGATGAGAGTGTATGCCAAAAACTAAAGTTTGTTGTTCATAAATAATTAAAACATCTAGGATTGTCAGACAAGACACAGGCACTAAATACTGAAGCAATTAAGGAGGGAAAACTAGAGAACTTGTATTTCTTACCTGGAGTTTGCAGGAGCATTTTCTCTAACGCTTGTACCGTACAGCTGAGGATTGTTTTCAGGAGCAGGTCACATCCCCTTCCTGGAGCGAGGGACCTTCATCTGTAATATTAGAGAGTTGGACTAGACCATCTGACTTTTTTTCCAGTGCTAAAACGAGATGACTCAATTGTCGTGACTATTCACTTACAGATTCCTGTTATAATAATGAAGCCTGGTGAGAAAGCTGAAGTACCAACAGGAGTTATAGTAGGAAGCATAATTGCTGGAATCCTTTTGCTCTTAGCTCTGGTTGCAATTTTATGGAAGGTAAGAAACATTTCATATTTTAAAATACAGGGCTCTGAAAGGAATCTATCCTGAAGTTCTTATAATAGAGCAACTTTAAGTTTTTTATGGTACCTCCCCTATCATGAAGAAAAAGGAAATGCCAGTTTATGTACACTTTCTTACTCATGTTCTTGAAAACAAGCAATAAAGATTTTTTTCTCCTTTGTCTTCCCTCCCACCCCCTTTTTTTAAACTTCCTTTCAGGCCTCTAAATGTTTCTGTTTAGCTGCAAATAGGTAGATTCTGAGAAATTTTAAGTTTATGCAATTTGGTTAAGCTCTCTGGATATTAATTTCCTCATTACAGGGGGTGATACTAGGTCAGTAGTTCCCACCCTAGCTCTCCAGGGGCCCAGGGATTCCTCAGAGGTGCTCTAGAGAAAGTGAGCAGCAAAGGGGGTTAAAATGCCACCGTTTGCCATCCAGTGGATTTGGATTCATGACGACCCCATGTGTGTCGGAGTAGCACTGTGCTCCATAGGGTTTTCAATGGCTAATGTTTCAGAAGTAGATCTCCAGGTCTTTCTTTTGAGGTACCTCTGTGTAGACTCAAACCTCCAACCTTTTGGTTAGCAGCTGAGGATGTTAACCGTTTGCACCACCCAGGGACAAGGGGGTTAAAGGCATCACACAAAACAAGTCATAGATGGTAACATTTTTATACCATCTTTACAGCTCGGCTTCTTCAAAAGAAAATATGAAAAAATGACCAAGAATCCTGATGAGATTGATGAGATGACAGAAATAAACAGTTGAACCGTCCAACAGTTAAAAGACGGCAATGCCAACTGTGTGAAACAGCCAGTGATTGATATTTGCATGAATGGGTTTTTTTTTTTTTTTTTTTAATCCTAGTGTTTTATAATGTAATAAGTAAATTAGTCTGCAGGTCGGTTTGGAGTGACGAAATCTTGGGTGGGGTGGGGGTAGAAAGAGTAAAAGACTTATTTTATATGGGGGGTATCTTTAAGCTGGCTGGTCCAGAGTTTACATTTTAATGTACACTGTGTCCAGAACATAAAATCCTTCCATGCACAAGTCTTAAGGCAAAATATTAACACTTTCTCAGATTTTTTGGAGGGAAAAATGCTATTTTTTAAATATTGTTTTTAAACAGCAACAACAAAGTGGAAGTACCCATTATAGGTACATAATTGGCTTGACTATTGATGTTGACAAGAGGGGAAAAAGCCACACAGTCTTCAACTTATGCTGCTCATCCAAAGTGGCCACAGAGGTTACTTTTAAGTGATATTTTCATTTATAAACTAGGTATAATTTGCCTTTGGTTCCTCTCAGCCCACAGCTGCCTGTTCAGAGTCCCAATCTTGCTCTGATATAATTGTCAAAACATGCTTGAATAACTGATCAGTGCTTAGAGTATGCCTCCTGCTGAGGAAATCTCTATTTCAGCAGCAAGGTATGGGGGGTGAGGGGGATAGTTAGAGACCAAAGCACAAAACTTAACGGGTTTATCGATGGCCCAACCTGTGCCAGAGAAAGGAGAAGGAGAACGTGTCCTTTCTCTTTAGTATACATAACTGGCTGGCTGGCTGGCTGGCTGACAAGGGCCTGGTGACTGTTTGAAAGAGGAGTGATTTCTTTGGCACCCTTCCTCCTCCCTTACTGAACCACACTTGCACTTCCAGTTGATTCCAATCAATGGCTATTCCCTGCGTGTCAGAGTAGAACTGTGCTCCGCAGGGTTTTTCAGTGGCTGTTTTTTTGGAAGGTCACAAGACCTTTTTTCCTAGATGCCTCTGGGTGGGTTTGAGCTGCCAACCTTTCAGTTTGTAGTTCGGCACTTAACCAATTGCACCACAAAGGGACTTCTCCCCATCTGCTGTTTTTGTGGGCCATCCAGTTGATTCCAACTCTTAGCGGCCCTATATGACAGAATAGAATTACCCCGTAGGGTTTCTAGGGCTAAAATCTTTACGGGGGCATATCACCAGGTCTTTTCTCCCATGGAGCCACTGGTGGGTTCGAAATGCAGACCTTTCGATTAGCAGCTAAGTTCATTAACCATTGCACCACCAGGGCTCCCTGGCCCACCTGCTCCTGTGTTCTAGAAGCCTACTGAAGCCTGCCTTCCTCTTCAGTAGTTCAAAATTATCCTCTTCCTTCACACTTCATCCAAAACTCCCATTCCCTCAGGCCAGCTGCTCTCAGCCAGGTATGAGGAGGAAAAAGTCAGCTGTTTAATTCACATACTTCCATGAACTATATATAAACCTCTTAACTTTAGGGAGCTATTTTCATTCATTGCTAAACAAGTAAAAAAGTAAGCCTGAATGAATTCCTAATTGTTGGAGTTTCAGGCAATGTAAACCAGGTAAAGTAAAAACCATCTCTAGAATTTGCCAGAAGTTACTGCGAGCCATTGGGAACCACCAGAATGGCAGGTACACCCTCCGTGTTTGTCTGTTTCTAGAGTAGTCAATCTTCCAGAAGAGTGAATTTCACCTGGGCAAGCTTGTTCGAAAGGTAGAATCTTAGTCCCCATACCCTGTGATTCTTACTTAGTCACGTTGGGATGAGGTCCAGCTAGCTACATTTTAAGAAGCACCCCAGGCATTCTGATGTAAAGGGCCCAACTTTGAGGGACACCACCGTTTCTTCTGGTCTACACCTTCTTTGATCTATTTCTGAACTCGCTCACTCTCTCTGAGAGACTGGGGGGAAGACAGCACAGGTTAGGGCGGTAGGGACTATTTCATGTCAGAAACAACACATTGAAAGCTTTGGACAAATCACTCAGCCTCTATAAACTTCAGTATCCCCACTTATAAAATGGGAATATTGGATTGGAGTTCAGCAGTGATGCTTTTAGCTTTTACAGTCTATGATCTGGATTTCTTATACTACAAACAGACAATCCTCCAAGAATTTGACTTTGAGAAGAAGCCAAAGGAAAATGTATTGATTTGCCCATATGGGTCCAGCTTTAACTGCCTTTCTAGCCTGGCCCCTGTATTGGCAGTCCAGTAACTATCTGGACTGTTTAGTGACTTTGTATTTGACAACGCAGAAAAAAGAAAATATCCATAAAATGTTAGACATTTATAGCAAAAATGGAACTGTTCTCTCTCGTTAGGTATGCCAGAATCCAATTCTTATAGCAGCTGTGTGGCTTACAGACCACTGTTTCATCCCAACCAAAATTTTATTTGAAAAAAATAAGTGGAGGAGAAACTGGTCATTAAGTTGATAAAGAATATTTAATAAACCATGTAACTACTCTATATATTTATACATATTGGTTCTTCAATGTGAATTATAGCATGCTATTCCTTTTTTTTTTTTATTCCTTTTTACTCTGCCTCATCTTCCTTTGGTGACACTAAACGGAGATCACATACACACACGGCAACCTTTAGAGCCTTGGCAAGCCTTGGCTTAGGTAATCTGTCTTGATGGCGTTGTTTTCCATGAAGTAGCTGGATTACTATAAACTCAAAAATGAACCACTTGTCTCTGTACCATGTATCACACTAGGGCAGAGCTTCTCAACTTTGGCACTGTTGGCATTCTGGACATATAATTCCTTCTGGAGGGGACGGGGCTGTCCTTTGCTTTGCAGGATACTGAACAGCATCACTGGCCTCTACCCAGTAGTACCCCTGCATTTCTCAGTTGTGACAATCAAAAATGTTTCCAGACATTGCCAAATTCCTCCTGGAGGCAAAATCACCCTTGGTTGAGGACCACTACACTAGGACAAAGTGGCCTAAATAGATGATTTCTCTTATCAAATCACAGGTCTGAGGCAGAGGCTCCAATGAGGAGTGTTCTTCAGCACGTTTAAGGTAGTCATCCAAGAAATGTTAAATAAAACAAACAAAAAAAAAAGTGTTTAAAATAAGTTATAATGGAATTCCTATTCAGATATACCTTTGCTTTCAGAGTAGGTAGGCTTATTATTTTTTAATGGGTTTTAGGCTTAAAAGATGCCATGTTAAAATTTCCATTTCATAAATGGTACGTAGACAAGGTCTATTGAATATGATCGAAACTAGGTTGCTTCATGCATGGTTGCTGTAAAAGCTTTGTGAAATAGCAACGATGACAAAAGTGCACTAAGATTTTAAATTGTTCATGACTCACTTAGTAACAGAGCTTAATAACAAAATGAGAACTCCTAACTGGACAGAAATCATTTCTAGTGGCAGTGTTGTTTTTACAAAATAGTAAAAGTTATCTATTAACTGTGAAGTGCAAAGAAACCAAAACCACTTTTTCATTATCACACAAGTGACTATATTAAAAATTACTAAGTTTTAGTTGCCCTGGAGTCGATTCCGACTCATGGCAACCCCACGTGTGCGGAGTAGAACTGCTCCACAGGGTTTTCAAGGCTGTGACCTTTTGGAAGCAGATCACCAGGCCTGTCTTCCAAAGCACCTCTGGGTGTGTTCGAACTGCCAGCCTTTCAGTTCATCGTTGAGCGCTTAACTATTTGCACCACCCAGGGACTCCTGATATACAACTATAACCCAATACATGAAAATCTCTTCAGTTAAGACATCGTTAAGACAGGATTCCTTAAATTGAACACGCTGGTCCATTTTTCATATTTCAATTTGCACACCGAAAATAATTGTATACATAACTGTTTTAAAACTATGCTCTTCATGTATTTTAAAGTATATCCATTTTCATCAATTTGAAAGGCTAATTTAAATGTTTAGAAAAAGAGGCAAACATGGAGGTAAAATTTGAAATAAATGAAAATGCTAACTACTTCTTTGAACTGTAAGGAATGAAAATGTAGCCAATATGTAAATATAAAAAGATAATTTCATATGTACCTGATTTATTTTGACAGGTAGTCAAAATATAAATGTATATATTGCACAACTAAGTTGGAATTGTATATATGTTAAAGAAGAAATTGTCTTGGATATTTTCCTTCATACATAATGCATAAATCTTTGTTAAGATAGAAATATGTTTGCTGGTTTTGATGAACTCATTTTTGCCTTTTCATTCCACCAAAAATATAAAAATGAATGTATGCATGTTTGTACACTGAGTTGCACAATACATGTGATTTCTGAGAAACAAAAATCAAATTGGAGTCGTAATCAACATAAATTAAACTCATCTCATATTAAAGTATGAGAATCAAACAGAAAAATGTTATTTAATTATAAACCACTGTTTTCATACCACATCACTGAATATCATTAAAATTGTTTTAAAAATGAAGTGATTTAGTTTGGGTTTTGATTTCCTACATATATGTATATAAACTCATTGTCACCAAGTCGATTCCAACTCATGCCGATCCCGTGTATATACAAAGTTGTCCCTTGGCATCTGAAGGGGACTGGTTCCAGGACCCCTCTGCGAATACCAAAATCTGCAGAGATGCTGAAGTCCCTTATAGAAAACAGTGTAGTATTTGCATATAACCTATGCACATCCTCCTGTGTACTTTAAATCATCTCTAGATTACTTGTAATGCCTAATACAATGTAAATGCTACGTAAATAGTCATTATATTGTATTGTTTAGGGAATGATGACAAGAAAAAAGTCTTTTTTTTTTTTTTAATCCAAGATTGGTTGAATCCACGGCTGCAGAACCCATGGATATGGAGGGCCAACTCTACATACATATACACACACACTGTATTCATCTCATGCGCTCACTTTACATTCAAGAGATGCAACTTAAGAAGGCTGAGGCTGTAACCAGCCATAGGTATCTAGGCTCTTACATTTCATCAGCGACCACAAGGACGTCTTGTAGGAACCTTAAACTGCCTTCAAAGTTTAGGGTCTTGGTGTAAAATCTTGCTACTCAAAGTATGGTCCACAGACAGGCTTTGCTACATCAACAGGGAGACTTAAAAATGCAGGTCTTAAGCACGCCTACTGAATCCGAATCGAAAGTTTAAAAAGTTTCCCAGATGAAGCGTATCACAATAAAGTTTGAGAAGTAAAACTTATTTCTTGAAATAAGATACATCCTTGGAATAGAGGGAGAAAGAGAAAAAAAAAAAAAATCAGCCAAACTGCCGCCAGAATGCAAAATCATGATCACCTATGTTGTTTTTTTTCTCAGTAAGCAGGGGTGATTACGTGTTTTTCACTTTAAGGATCAAGAGTCACGCATATGCTGAACTTCTAAGACAAGCTACCTGCCGGGGCTCACAGACTGGCCGACACTGTATAGATGGCACACTTTCTGCAAAGCCTGGGAGGTAAGTGCTGCCCTTAAACACCACAATGAACAATCGTCTACCACGCACACGTGAGGTGATCTTGCACCTGCCTTCCGGCCCATCACAACTCTGCCGAACCAAAGGCAGCTTACTGTAAAGCCACCACTACATATGTGTGTTTGCTACGTAATTTACATCGAAACAGAACTTTAAAAGGAACGTTAGCTTCCTCCCCTCACCCTGCCACAGAGCTATTATAGAAATGCTGCTAGACTTGTATTAAATCTATGCAAAAGCCACCATTTGTCCCACACAAACTGGAAAAACATATTATATTTACTCGCCTAAAAAAAAAGGAATTTTATTCTAAATCACCTTTTAAAAATTACAAACAGCATTTTTAAAACTAAGATGTCAATTAAAGATTAGAAATCATCTTACACAAAACCAGAGCCTAGTTCTCATTTAAGGACCATTCTGATATAATTTAAAGAAAATGTCTACTAAACTGTACTTTTTGGTTCTATGCAACATGAAAGTTTAATAGATGAAAAATGGAAGCAAGTTGCTCTTACTACAGCCCTTACTATAACTTCATTCTGCCACCCTCTGCTGCATGATCTACCTAACTACATCATACAAACCATTACCTGCTGAGAGGCCTTCAACTTCTACCCTGTAACCACGTGTCATGGTATAGGAGTGAGGAAGGAAGTGGAAAAGTTGCACCAGACACTCATTCTTTCAGGCAGGTACTTTAGATCATCCACAAGTCCTTCAACTACACATGTCAGCTGTGTGTAATCTGGCATGCCATACTTAACACAAACAGCATTGATACCCATTCATTAGTACATGCTGTGAGCTCATGTGCTGGTCTAGGCACTTTGGACAGGGCAGAGACAAAGTTTTCAACCTCACCAAATGTACAGTCTAGTGGAGATAAAGCAATGCAGTACAACAGGTAGAGAGTGGTTAAGTGCCACAACAAAATATAAAGCCAGGTAAGCGGACATGATTAGTTTGCCTGGGCGTATCGTTCAGTGGTAGACTGTATGTTTTCATGTATGAGGCCCCAGGATCCGTCCCCAACACCTCCACAGACGCTTGCCTTTAAGGAACCCTGGTGGTGCAGTGGTTAAAGTGTTTGGCTACTAATCAAATGGTCAGCAGTTCAAATCCACCAGCCGTTCCTTGGGAGAAGGATACAGCAGTCTGCTCCCATGAAGATTTACAGCCTTGGAAACCCTGTGGGGCAGTTCCACCCTGTCCTACAGAATCGCTATGAGTTGAAATGAACTCCACAGCAGTGGGTGGGTTTTAAATACGGCAGTCAGGGAGACTACACAGGGGGCTATTACAAAATGAAATAAAGCAATAAAACAGAATAAGGGACTACCTGGAGGAAGAGCACTCCAGACGGACAGGTAAAGGCCTAAGACATGAATAAACTTACTAGGTACCAGCCACAGCAAGACAGGGAGCTTGGGGCAGGAGAGAAGGTAAGAAGAGCAGGCAGGGGCCCAATCATGTTGGGTCGTGTAGGCCATGGTAACAACTTTGAAGCTTAATGATGTGATTAGCTAATGGAAGATTCTGAGTAGATGATGAAATGATTCAACTTCTAAGATTACTGTGTATGGAGAATGGAGCAGGGAGAAGGGAAGGGCAACAGCAGGGGGACTACCAGCAAGGAGACCACTGCAGTAGTCCAAGAGAAATGGAGGGTTGGGTGGGACCAAGGAAGCAGCAGTAGGAGGAGGAAGTGGCTGGATTCAGGATACACGTAGGAGTCTCTTTTCTAACTCTTCGAAAGGTTCTGAGAGCAAGACTCAAGCTACTGGCTTTCAAACTACTATTTCTTACAACACATTGAAAATATACCGTGACTCTAAACATCATATGCAAATGACAAAAAACATCCACAAAATATTTCATTCATTGGCCTTCTGCTGTTACTTTCATTCAAAGAAGACGAAATTGTGTTTGTTTTGCTACCAGTTCAAAAATACTTGAAAAAGCTGAATTTTCTACTTTTTGAGTGGACTTACCTAGCTATCATCCGTAGTGACAGCTCCAAAGTGACCTTGAAACCTTCTAGGCAATCTGCATAAAGCTATTTCTTTCTTTTTTTAAATGTTATTCTTCTGATTCCTTGAGCAGCCAAGTTACAGAGATACAATGGCTAAGTAACAGTGATGCTAATGCCAGCCCTAATATCTCAGCCACCAATTAACTCTGCCACTTCCTGAGGAAGCAGAGGTCAACAAAGATCCTGTTTAAACTTCCAGGGATATATCTGGGATACCCCAGATTAACTCCTTCACCTCTGTATTGGGAACTTAAAAGCGTAATTGTCTGTGTGCCAGATTTAAAGTCTACTTAATGAAGGCATAATTCTTTAAAAACATGTTCAGAAAGTGTTATGTTCTTCAAAAATAAATAACATCGATAAAGAACCTCTTAAGAAATATTTAAGAAGAAAAATCTTAAAATCCAAATTTCTCATATTAGCATATGCAACAACATAAACATATTAGTAACATAGGAGCAGTATTTATAGTGGCACAGTAACCCTTTGGTAAGGTGCTTTCAGAGGTAAAGTAACTGACTCTGTCCAATATCTAGCCCCTGTTCTCAAATGGGGGTAGCTTAAAGTTTGCTGTTGTTGTTGTTGTTAGGTGACACTGAGTCATTCCTGACTTATAACGACCCTATAGGACAGAGCAGAACTGCCCCACAGGGCTTCCAAGGAGCGGCTGGTGGATTTGAACTGCTGAACCTTTGGTTAGCAGCCGAGCTCTTAACCACTGTACCACCAGGGGTCCAGGTTAGAGTTTAGTAGAAGGGAAAGGAAGGTTCTGAATTCACAGAGTGTTAGGCTGAAACCAGGAGCCCTGGTGGTGCAATGGTTAAGCACTTGGTTGCTAACTGGAAGGTTAGTCGTTCGAACCCACTCAGCAGCTTCTCGGAACAAAGAGCTGGCCATCTCCTCCCATAAAGATTACGGGCTAGGAAACTTTAAGAAGCAGTTCTACTCTGTCATATAGGGTCACTTTAAGTCAGAACCGACTCTATGGCACACAACAACAAAGGCTGATACCAGAAAGGCAACCCTGTCAGTGTAAAGAGGTAGGTGGAGGGTTTGTCTGCCTTCCTGGTATTTTTCTGGCTCGGTCTCTCTGGATCAGGCCGAGAAACCCCACTGCCATCAAGTCGCGTTTCCAAGACTGGAAGCAGACTGCCACATCTTTCTCCCATGTTGCTACTGGTGGGTTTGAACTTCTGTCCTTTCAGTTAGCAGTCGAGCACTTAACCGCTTGTGCCACCAGGGCTCCTAGGCCAAGGAATAAGTCCCAAGTAACCAGGAGATTGCTGAAGTTAATGTGGCTGTCCTGGATGCTGAATCACCCCACTGGTACTTAACCTTGGTGGACAAGGGCCACCAGGTGAGTGCCTGGCACAGAACAGGTATTCAATATTTACTGAATAAGTGACTTTCTTAGGTAAAAACAATGTTTTCACTAAATGTAACAAATAATATTACTAGGTTTCTTATTTGTGGAAGAAACAAGGAAAAAAAGAAAAAAAAGCCTCGATCTGTGTCTGAAAGTAGTATTTTTTCTCAATATGCGTACTGCAAATTATGCAATGATGACAACTGCCCAAAGTATGTCAATATTTTATTATTTTAAGAACTATGTGCGACTTATACACTCACATCTATCTGGACAGGGTACAGGCTGACCAAGCAGCAACTGGATATTGTTCAGTATAAAGGTCTCGTAGAAAACTGATTATTAATGGCTTCACAAATGAGGCTGTATAAGCAACTAAAAACCAGAGTATCTGAGAATGCTTTAATAAATGGTATCATTTTCCTTTTTAATTGGTTGTGGATCAAATTTTAAACATTAACACCGTTCGAACACAAACTATGTTGTTAATTTGCCCGGTTTTAAATTTTTATCCTAAGCTTTACACTGATACAATATTAATAGCTAATAAAATGCAAAAAGTAAGGTAAGAGCATAGACTGGGAAATACTAGAAACGTCCGTATTATAAAATACCTTAGGTATTATTAATGAAAAAAAAAAAACATAAAAAATATAGTTTTTAATTTTTTTATATCATGGGATTATTTCATCTCAGTTAATACTTTAAATATATAAGTTCTAAAAAATACATCAGATTGAGACTTTCTAATAACAGATTTTTATACCATTCAGCTCTGCCAACATTCATGTCATGTACCCCTGATAACAACAATATCACTGAATGTGAGGGGAGGAGGGACAGGAGGGAGGAAGGCTCTCTCTGAGATAGTAACAGTCAGCGATGAGGGGTCACACGTCAATGTGAGCCAAATTACAATCCGAACTCAGCCATGGAATGGTAGGTCAACCACAGGCATTTTTCCTCACATTGAAATTATCCCATTTCTTCTCTAGAGCCCTTCCTCTGTATCTAGTTCTTAGATAAGCCCTCATGGTGCACACTGACTTCTTTTGCCTTTTTTTTTCCTCCCTTTTGTCCCGGTGTGACAAACAAGATATTGTGCTTCAGTAAACAAAACTGTAGGGAAAGAAATTCAAAATGTGACCGGAGATAAAAGTCTACCACATTTAAAACTGAGTGCTCTGAAGATATGTGATTTAATCGTTAGTTCCCCAAAAGCATTCTTTGTTTCTTTTCCAAGATGATGATGACTCTTCATACATTTCCTAGAAAAGAGAAGCGTGACGTGTATTCAGAATAGAACACTTTAGTAAATGCAAATGTATTTGAACACATCAGCAAGTGAAAACCATATCCATTTAAATCTGCTACTCTTTTAACAATCCAATAAATATTTGTATAAAGCCCTGTGAGCAGAAAAATAAATAAACATGTTCCCTACATTTAAGGACTCCCAATCCAATAGAGACAGACAGACAGACAAGGAACGATAACATGACAAGCTGCAACCACGGAGGGGAGGAAATGATTCATTACATCTGGGGCCATGACAGGGAGCAGCACAGGTCTTAAATATTTTTTCATTCCAAACACACCCACTACCTCAACATTTCTAAATATGCTTTTCCAAATGCAGAAGGGTTATTTCCATTAGTTGTTCAAGTAAATGATCATCTATGGAAGTACTTATACAGGAGAGAGTGGCAATCCGGTGAGACCCGCTCTATAAAGTATGCGCCCTGGCTACCTGCCCACCCTCCTCCCTCTATCACAGATGGCCTCAAAGCACAGGCTGGGACTAGAATCTGACTTGAATTTAGATAATTTGTGGAAAGGAAAGGAAAAAGAAAAAATCATTTGCTCTTCTCACTCTCTACTCAGATTCTATTTCTGCAGGGGTTGGAATTCAAATGTGACTGTCCTCTGAACACCTGTACATCCCCCAGTCCTCTGTGTTGTTGTTAGGTGCCATCTGGTCAGTACGGAATCACAGCAATCCTGTGTACAACAGAACAAAACACTGCCCGGTCCCACGCCATCCTCAAAACTGTTGCTATGTTTGAGTCCATCATTGCAGCCACCGTGACAATCCATCTCACTGAAGGTCTTCCTGTTTTTCACTGACCGTCTACTTTACCAAGCACGATATCCTTCTCCAGGGACTGGTCCCTCCTGATAACATATCCAAGGTATGTGAGACCAAGTCTTGCCACTCTTGCTTTTAAGGAGCATTCTGGTTGTACTTCTTCCAAGACAGATTTGTTTGTCCTTCTGGCCATCTGTGGTATATTCAATATTATTCACCAGTACCATAATTCAAAGGTATCAATTCCTTTTTTTTTTTTTTTTGGTCTTCCTTATTCATTGTCCAGCTTTTGCATGTATATGAGGTTACTGAAAACACCATGACTTGGATCATGCACACCTTAGTCATTAAAGTGACATCTGTGCTTTTTTAACACTTTAAAGACATCTTTCGCAGCAGATTTTTCCAGTGCAACAAGTCCTTTGATTTCTTGACTGCTGCTTCCATGGGCATTGATAGGGGATACAAGTAAAATGAAATCCTTGACAACTTCAATCTTTTCTCCGTTTATCATGATGTTGCTCATTGGTCCAGTTGTGAGGATTTTTGTTTTATGTTGAGGTGTAATCCATACTGAAGGCTGTGGTCTTTGATCTTCATTAGTGTTTCAAGTCCTTTTCACTTTCAGCAAGCAAGGTTCTGTCATCTGCATATCGCAGGTTGTTAATGAGTCTTCCACCAATCCTGATGTTCCGTTCTTCTTCATATAGTCCAGCTTCTTGGATTATTTGCTCAGCATACAGATTGAATAACTATGATCAAAGGATACAACTGACACACACCTTTCCTGAATTTAAACCATGCAGTATCCCCTTGTTCTGTCTGAACAACTGCCTCTTGGTCTAAGTACAATCAAGTGTTCTGGAATTCCCATTCTTTGTAATGTTATCCATAATTTGTTATGATCCACACAGTCCAATGCCTTTGCACAGTCAGTAAAACACAGGTAAACATCCTTCTGGTATTCTCTGCCTTCAGCCATGATCCATCTGATATCAGCAATGATATCCCTCATTCCATGTCCTCTTCTGAATTCGGCTTGATATATGGCAATTCCCTGTCAATATACTGCTGTAACCGCTTTTAAATGATCTTCAGTGAAATTTTGTATGTGATAGCAATGATATTATTTGGTAATTTTCACATTCTGTTGGATCACCTTACTTTGGAATGGGTACAATTATGGATCTTTTCCAGTCAGTTGGCCCGGTAGCTAAATTTCTTGGTATAGACAAGTGAGTGCTTCCAGCACTGCATCTGTTTGTTGAACCCTCTCAATTGGTATTCCGCCAACTCTCGGAGCCTTGTTTTTCACCAATGCTTTCAGTGCAGCCTGGACTTCTTCCTTCAGTACCACTGGTTCTTGATCATATACTAGTTCCTGAAATGGCTGAACATCAATCCATTCTCTTTGGCACAGTGACTCTGTGTATTCCTTCCATCTTCTTTTGATGCTTCCTGTGCCATTTAATTTTTTCCCTGTAGAGTCTTTCAATATGGCAACTCAAGCTTGAATTTTTTCTTCAGTTCTTTTGGCTTGAGAAATGCTGAGCATGTTCTTCCCTTTAGTTTTCTATCTCCAGGTCTTTGCACACGTCATTATAATACTTTGTCTTTTCAAGCCACCCTCTGAAGTCTTCTGTTCAGCTCTTTTACTTCGTCATTTCTTCCTTTCGCTTTAGCTACTCTACGTTCATGAGCAAGTTTCAGTGTCTATTCTGACATCCATTTTGGTCTTTTTCTTTCCTGTCTTTTTAATGACCTCTTGCTTTCTTCATGTATGATGTCCTTGATGTCATTCCACAACTCATCTCTGGTCTTCAGTCATTAGTGTTCAATGAATGCCTCAAATCTATTCTGGAGATGGTCTCTAAATTCAGGTGGGATATACTCAAGGTCGTGCTTTGGCTCTCGTGGACTTGTTCTAATTTTCTTCAACTTCAACTTGAACTTGCAGAGGAGCAACTGATGGTTTGTTTGGCTTCTAGTCTTGTTCTGACTGATGATATTGAGCTTTTCCATTGTCTTTTTCCACAGATGTAGTTGATTTGATTCCTGTGTATTACATCTGGCCAGGTCCACATGTATAGTCACCGTTTATGCTCTTGAAAAAAGTTAATTTGTAATGAAGAGGTTGTTGGTCTTGCAAAACTCTATCATGAGATCTCCGGCGTCGTTTCTATCACCAAGGCCCTATTTTCCAACTACCGATCCTACCAGCATTGTATCAGACAATGTTCTGCTGCTATTCATAAGGTTTTCACTGGCCAATTTTTCCAGATGTAGACTGCCAGGTCCTTCTTCTTAGTCTGCCTTAGTCTGGAAGCTCAGCTGAAATCTGTCCACCAAGGGTGACTGTCATAGATTGAACTGTGTCCCCCCAAAATGTGTGTCAACTTGGTTAGGCCATGATTCCCAATATTGTGTGGTTGTCCTCCATTTTGTGATTGTAATTTTATGTTAAAGAGGATTGGAGGGGGACTGTAACACCCTTACTAAGGCCACGTCCCTGATCCAATGTTAAAGGAGTTTTCTCGGGGTGTGGCCTACACCACCTTTTATCTTATAAGAGATAAAAGGAAAGAGAAGTAGACAGTGGGGACCTCATACCACCAAGAAAGCAGTGCCAGGAGCAAAGCATGTTCTTTGGACCTGAGGTTCCTATGTGGAGGAGCTCCCAATCCACAGGAAGACTGATGACCAGGGCCTTCCTCCAGAGCCGACACAGAGAGAAAGCCTTCCCCTGGACCTGAAGCCCTGAGTTTGGACTTCTAGCCTACCAGACTGTGGGAGAATAAATTTCTCTTTGTTAAAGCCATCCACCTGTATTTCTGTTATAGGAGCACTAGATGACTAACACAATGACCCTGCTGGTATCTGAAATACCAGTGGCAAAGTTTCCAGTATCACAGCAACACACAAGCTATCATAGTATGATAAAATGACACATAGCGGAATCCCCTATAGACAGAGAAAAGCAAACAGAAAGCCAAGATAGTCCTGAAAGCATAAAAATGAGAGGATATTCCAACTCCTGCCTTTTTCCTTATTTTCTGAGGCTATCCTTTCATCTAGTTTCTGTCAGCTATCTACTGTCTCACAGCTCATTTTAGTATTACTCTTCCTACCTCTCCCTCCTCTGATGCCTGCCTCGTGGACTATCAGAATTATGACAGCGCTGTTCATACCAAAGCAGCTGTATATCTCAGCTTTATTAACACAGTCCCCTTTCACACGTATCCTATCTTCTAACCCAAAACAGATCTATATCACAACGGGTTTCAATTTTTATTCAGAAAGTATGGTCACTAAATTTCACAGGCCATGGCTCAGAGCCCAGTTTGCTCATCCCTACCACTCACTGGGACAGCAAGCTCCTAGGAAGGATGGGAGACTCACCCTTGAAAAGTCTTAGTCCTCTGCTCTGGCCTTCTGGCCTACCAAGGAGTTAATTAATCCCTCAGCTCTGCTAACAGTATTCTACACCAGGGGAGAAGGTAGGGAGCAGGCCTTTTCATGCCCTTAGAATTCTCTATTTAATCAAAGAATTTTTACTTTATTGATTGGTTTTACTTATTGACAGAAAATAAGTTATAATTCCCTATTTATGCTTTAAAATCCACTCACTAAGCATTTTCTCATAGGAAGCAATACCTTCCCACACCTTTTTTTTTCCCCCCTGAATACGAGATGTAGGAGAAGGGCCATTTGCCTCAAGGAATCTCATTTTAGCCACTGCCTAAATAGTTATACATTATTTTCACTCTCCAAAGGAAAGATGAGAACTCAAGGGAGATGATTTCATATATGGACCACTGGTACAGTTCAGAGTAGGAATCTTAACTCTTACCACTTGTTGAGGCTTACTCTGTGGCATACACTATTTGGAGCACTTGTTTTTCATGCTCAAGAAATGTTGGAAAGGAGATATTACTTAAAAGCCCTATTTCACAGATAAAGAAAATAAGTTTCTATAAAGTCAGGTGTGGGGCATATATACAAACTATATGTACTTTTACTTCTTATCCTTTCTCTAATAGTCCCTGAGAAAAACCATGTCCAAATGGCAAAATTAGATATCTTCTTAACTTACCTTTTTCCATATAGGCACCTGGGCTTTTAAATTGTCAATGGCATAGCTTACAGCTTCCAGGGATGCAGCCCTATGGGCTGAGGACACAGCAATTATAATGCTGGCTTCTGACACAGGGACCAAGCTTTAACAAGATGAAGAAAACAACTTACCATCAACTCTGAATCTATGTGTAAAGAATCTGCTAGACACATGAAAATAAACTACACTAAGTGCTCCTAGAACTATACTCTAGTTCTATTTTATTTGAAGATCTTGTCTAGTAATTCTTCCCAGGTGCATTCAGCAGAGAGGATGCCGAGGTTGTGGCTAATGTGTTAGCATCCATCCACTAAACCTGTTTGATGGGCACCAAGAAGAAGAAGACCTTTCACTAATTCAACAAACACCTGACTCAAATGAACAAGGCACAGTGTCAGGTAATGCCTAAAACTACATAATTATAGTTTAATGTAGAATTTAAAATATTAAACATAGAATTTAAAATATTAAAATAGTAATGAATAGGAAGTATAACGCAGGATTTAAAATATTAAAATAGTAATAAATAGGAAGCAACAGGGTTGATAACATTAATTACTGATAAAATTAATGACTATTAACAAAATTATAATTGCTAAAAACAAAACAATAGCTAATAAAATATGATACACACAGTCTCAATCACTGGTTTCTTCTTAAAGCCTAGAACCCTACTCTTCTCGGTGGTATAATAGGCAAACTAATTTAATGGCCTTCGAAGGCATTTACATGGAAAAGAATCTCTAGCATACTGTCATATAAACTGAGTCCAGACCACAGAACAATTCTGACAAAGCCTCAAGGACTTTACCACATCAGCACAGGCGTTTAGGCCCAGGGTCTAGAAGTCTTTCACATTTGCACTTGTTTCTGTTTACCACACCAGAGGCAACAAGAGCTCCCAACGTTACAACACGAGCTGCCTTTGAAAGCACTCGTGAGGTAGCTCTACGGCCCTCCAGACATACTACACAAATATTCCTCTTTTGGTAGTCTATGAAAGATTTCAGAATTGGACTTAGTACAAAGGGGAAAACAACTATACTTAACTTTTACACTGATAAAGGAAAACATACCCAAGTCTATGGAACACTGCTATGTGCCTGATTGGCCATTTCTGCCGAATGTCACCACAAATTTTCCTGACTTCGTTTTCTGCCATTGGTAGATATGCTTCATATTCTAAGCTAATGACTTTTTTCCCTTCAAAATTATTTCTTGTAGTGCCTAAAAAAAAATAACAATAATAATTAAAACAAGGTTTCTTTCTACAACATAAATAGAATGCTAACAGAATAAAAAATATTATTTTTGAGTAGTAAAATAGACAGCAAACTAATTTGTTCAGATAGTACTATGGAATTTTCTAACACTTGATTATGAAAACAAAATTAAAAAAAAAAAAAATTAACACAGATGATCGAGGATTAAGCTTACTGAAAACGCTCATATGACAAACCATGCCATATTCCTTTTCTGACTAACAGTTAACATTTGATACGTAAAATGAACACATTTATGCTCCCAGGATCATCATCAAGTACATTCTTTCCCTTGATATTTGGAAAACATAGGTTCTCCCTCCTAACAATGACTTCTATCCTACTTCTTTATGCCTTGTAATTTAATACAGGTTAATCTGATGATTACTTAAGTAAAACAAGAACGGAAAAAGTTCTAACCACCACCATGAGTCTTGGTTTATTGCTCCGTATTTTAAAATCTGCTGAATATTAAGATTAATGAATACTAGTATTAACGCTGAATATGGAAAACACTAGCTAATTTCTATTGTCCTGCTCAGTCAATAAAGGCTGTGAAAATTACAACTCACCTACAAATAGAGATATTGCACCACAGAGTGGAGAAGTCACCAACCGTGAAATTTCATCAATTGAAAGCTTCTCAGAAGTGAATTTTATTATATCTTTAGCTGTCTCTTCAATTTCATTTGTATTTTTCCTAGAAACAAGATATTAATAAACCTTACCACTGGTATTAGGAGCAAAACACCCAACTTATAGGCTCATTTTCAATTTACATTCTTATTCTACATTTGATGTGTCAGGAGGCACCATTTGATCTGAATAACAGAAATAAACACATGTAAAATTTTAGTAAAACTCAAAATATGTATACAAACGTTCCTACTAAATTATGCATGATAAGAAATTTATCATCTTAAAATGCAGTCCATCTCATAAGCCAATTCAATCCAAATTCTAAAACTGCCACTTATATCTGCAACCAAATACCTAGACTTATGAAGTGAAATAACTGAACAGAAGATTTCAAAGGGTGTCTCGAGAAGACAAAGTAAAGTATTAGAATGACATGTGCAAAGAACTGGAGATGGAAAACCAAAAGAGAAGAACACTCTCAGCGTTTCTCAAGCTGAAGGAACTGAAGAAAAAATTCAAGCTTCGAGTTGCAATAGTGAAGGATTCTATGTGGAAAATATTAAACGACGCAGGAAGCATCAAAAGAAGATGGAAGGAATACACAGAGTCATTATACCAAAAAGAATTAGTCGATGTTCAACCATTTCAAGAGGTGACATATGATCAGGAACCAATGGTACTGAAGGAAGAAGTCCAAGCTGCTCTGAAGGCATTGGTGAAAACAAGGCTCCACGAATTGATGGAATATCAATTGAGATGTTTCAACAAACAGATGCAGTGCTGGAGGTGCTTACTCGTCTATGCCAAGAAATATGGAAGACAGCTTCCTGGCCAACTGACTGGAAGAGATCCATATTTGTGCCTATTCTCAAGAAAGGTGATCCAACCGAATATGGAAATTATATCATTAATATCACACACAAGCAAAATTTTGCTGAAGATCATTCAAAAATCGCTGCAGCAGTATATTGACAGGGAACTGCCGGTAATTCAGGCTGGTTTCAGAAGAGGATGTGGAACCAGGGATATCATTGCTGATGTCAGATGGATCCTGGCTGAAAGCAGAGAATACCAGAAGGATGTTTATCTGTGTTTTATTGACTATGCAAAGGCATTCGACTGTGTGGATCATAACAAATTATGGATAACATTGCAAAGAATGGGAATTCCTGAACACTTAATTGTGCTCATGAGGAACCTTTACATAGATCAAGGGGCAGCTGTTCGAACAGAACAAGGGGATATTGATTGGTTTAAAGTCAGGAAGGGTGTGCTTCAGGGTTGTATTCCTTCACCATACCTATTCAATCTGTGTGCTGAGCAAATAATACGAGAAGCTGGACTACATGAAGAAGAATGGGGCATCAGGAATGGAGGAAGACTTATTAACAACCAGCATTATGCAGATGACACAACCTTGCTTGCTGAAAGTGAACAGGACTTGAAGCACTTACTAATGAAGATCAAAGACCACAGCCTTCAGTATGGATTGCATCTCAACATAAAGAAAACAAAAATCCTCACATTACTGGTCATTACTGGACCAATGAGCAACATCATGATGGACGGAGAGGAGACTGAAGTTGTCAAGGATTTCATTTTACTTGGATCCACAATCAACACCCATGGAAGCAATAGTCAAGAAATCAAAAGACGCGTTGCACTGGGTAAATCTGCTGCAAAGGACCTCTTTAAAGTGTTGAAGAGCAAAGATGTCACCTTGAAGACTAAGGTGAGCCTGACCCAAGCCATGGTATTTTCAATTGCATCATATGCATGGGAAAGCTAGACAATGAATAAGGAAGACCAAAGAAGAAATTACACCTTTGAATTGTGGTCTTTGCAAAGAATATCGAATATACCATGGACTGCCAAAAGAATGAACAAATCTGTCTTAGAAGAAGTACAACCAGAACCAAGGATGGCAAGACTGCATGTTACATACTTTGGACATGTTGTCAGGAGGGATCAGTCCCTGGAGAAGGACATCATGCTTGGCAGAGTACAGGGTCAGCAGAAAAGAGGAAGACCCTCAACCAGGTGGACTGACACAGTGGCTGCAACAACGAGCTCAAGCATAGCAATGATTGTAGGGATGGCTCAGGACCGGGTGACGTTGTGTTCCATTGTGCATAGGGTCGCTGAGTCGGAACCGACTCGACTGCACCCAACAACAATAACAACATACTTAGATACTGCCACCTTCAACTATAAACACGTCACCCCAGCCATTATCTTACCAAGCACCATACCTCCAGCACCCTTTTCCTTCATCCCAAGAAAACAGGAAGAGTTACCAAAGCAGAGGTGATGGTATTCTACAGGAAGTAAGTTCACTGCACAACCCAACTCCAACTGCAGAACTGAGGAAATAAGGGAAAGAATGGCACACCTATTTGCCAGGTGCTGTGTAAAGTCCTTTCCCAAACATTTTCTCAATTGAAAACCAAAACCAAACCCGTTGCCATCATTCCAACTCCTAAGGACCCTATAGGACACAGTAGAACTGCCCCACAGGGTTTTCAAGCAGTGGCTGGTGGACTCAAACTGCCAGCTTTCTGGTTAGCAGCTGTAGCTCTTAACCACTGTGCCGTTAACGTATCAAATATTTAGTACCACTTACTCAGGGCCAAAGCCGAATGTCTGGCACTGGATACAGACCTGGAAAACAAAAAAGCCAGGCTCCCTGCCCTCATGGTGCTTGGATTCTAACAAGAAAAACAAAGTAATAAACTAACTACAAATAGAGATGACTTATGGAAATAAACAGAGTTCTGCAAGAGAGGATGAGGGTGAGGGGAGGGGCTACCTGAGATAAGGGGATCAAAGAAGGTGTCTCTTGAGAGATAACATAATTATTATTATTTTATTGTGGTAAATATATAGGTAACAAAACATTTAGCATTTCAACAGTCTTCACATTGATACAGTTTGGTGACATTAATTATGTTTGTCATGAATGCTTAGGGTACACAGAAGTTAAGGGTGATGGTATAATTTGGGAGCAGGTAAAGGAGATGGTTGAACAAAGAGGGAACATTTAAAGTTGAGACCTAAAAAATAAGAAGCCAGCCACGTAAAGAAGCAGGGAAAAGGACCCCAGGCAGAGGCAGAGGGGTGGCAAATGCAAAGTCTACGCTCATGGTATGCTCCAGAACCTACAGCAAGGCCCAGAGCCCCAGAAGCAAGAGAGAGAATGAACATGATGGGCTGTCGCTGGACAAGTAGGTAGGACTTTGCAGGCCATAAGGAGAAGGCTGGGTGTAATCAAAATTATAATCATAAATCCTGTGAGGTTTTAGTCCAATTGAAAGATGAGTGGAGGAGACTCAATGAAGTTAAGGACTCACTTAAAGGTGCTAAAATTGCAACTAAAGATTCGTACTAAGTCCAGTGCTCTTTTCCCTATTTCCTTCCAATTACAGAAAAGCAGGATTACTCATACACCACCGGATTCCACTCAACAGCATCTACCACCTCCTGTACTTGCCACCTGAGTTTCTTCTACCTCCTTCTCTTTCAATAAGACACACACACACACACACACACACACCAAAAAGAAAACAAACCCATTGCCATCAAGTTAATTCTGACTCATAGCGACACAAGAGGACAGAGTAGAACTGCCCCATAGGGTTTCCAAGGCTGTAATCTTTATGGCAGTAGACTGCCACATCTTTCTCCCACAGAGCGGCTGGTGGGTTTGAACCACCAACCTTAAGGTTAGTAGCAGAGTGCTTAACCACTGCACCACCAGGGTGCTCCAATAAGATACAGGTAACCCATATATGGTCTGGGAGCTTCAAACCACACCGAGTCCCCACAGTTTCTAATTCTACAAGGACACAGACTTTTAAAACCTAACTGGCAGATTCTAAAACAACATAATACAAACCCTGCCATTCAAATGGAAACCCTGGTGGTGTAGCAGTTAAGTGCTACGGCTGCTAACCAAAAGGTTGGCAGTTCGAATCTACCAGGTGCTCCTTGGAAACGCTACAGGGCAGTTTTACTCTGTCCTATAGGGTCACTATGAGTCAGAATCGACTTGACGGCAGTGGGTTTTTTGTTTTAATAGAATAACAAATCAAGATTTAAAAAAAAAAAAATGGGTGTTATCTCACTTTTATCCTGTTCATTTGCTTCATGATTTAGCCACATCAGTCAACTTCCTATAAGTCAAACACATGAGTACTTTCTGCTCAGGCTTTTGCTCAAACTACTTCCTTCTGCCCGAAATTCTCTTCCTCTCTAATCTTCTGAGTGTCAGCATACTGAGCAACATGCTTTGCAATATTTATTCATCACCTTGTGTGGCATTCACTAGATCCTCCAGGAGAGTGGGGGGAAAAAGACACAGTTTTATATGTATATATAAACAGGCTTCCAGCTTCAGTGGCTTGTGTCTTTCTTTCATGAACAGTGTTCTGCAATTAAGTACAGTATTTACTATTGATTTTGGATAAAACACCATCGAATTAAGAAAATTTTCTTTCATTCCTAACTTACCAAGAGTTTTTAATCAGGCATGATGGTTAATTTTTACATTATTTCTTCTTCAGTTGAGAATGAATTAAGCCTTATTCTGACTGCATACGCTTAAGAGAACCATGCTCTCTCCACACTATACCAACGAATGTTTTTATACATTGGCCTAAAATCTGGACTAAGTTGTTTGGAAAGATGACATGGGCCACAGAGCCACCCGCAACACAGCTATGATAATAAAAGTGTTCATTTATACCTGGGAAATGGTAAGCTTTCTTTTTACGCATAGCAGTCTTCTGACTTTACAGGTGTGCAATTTTTCTACATTTCTCTGTGCCCAGGAGAGCCATTACCCAGTATTAGTAAACATTCGTGAAAAAGCACATATTGTTGCTGTTGTTAGCTGCAATCAAGGTGATTCCGACTCATAGCAACTTCAAGCGTGCAGAATGGAACTGCTCTATAGGGTTTTCAAGATTGTGACCTTTCAAATGCAGATCGCCAAGTCTGTCTTTGGAGGCACCTCTAGGTGGGCTCAAACTGCTAACCTTTTGGTTAGTAGCTGAGCACTGAACTGTTTACGTCACTCAGGGACTCCAAAAAAGCACATAGGGAATCCAATAATCTGACTCTGAATATTGGCTCTGCTACTTATTACCTACATGGTTATATGCAAATTTTTTCATTTCCCTGAATTTCTATTTTCCCACCTGCAAAATGGAGATATGAATACTCCAGAGCCCAGCACTGTGCCGGGCACATAATAAGGTCTCATGAAACCATGTTAAATGAACATCTCAAACTGACATTAAATTGTTCACAGTAGAGTTGATGCAGAGATGGCAGGTAGGTACCCGTGAGTCTGTCTGCACCAATAAAGAGTTGCAGCACCAATAGAGTTGGTACAGACAGATTTAACAGAGAACATACAGCTACGGCAAACCAGTTATAAGTTATTGTCCTTCACCACAATACTGGTTAAGAAAAACAAATCTCACATACCCAGGTAGCTCAAAAGCACTATCCTCCACTAATGGGGGGGATAATGGCAATTTCATCTCCGGATTGGAGCTGGAGGAGTTGATCTCCAAGCTCGACATATTCTTGACGAACAGCAAATATCACTTGATTTCTGACATCAGCCAATCTGAAGGGAAAAAAAGTACGATTTAAAGTATCAATACTATGATACACCTCAAATCTCTTCAGCTGAAGTTAAAGATATTAAGTAAATTTTTATCTGTGAATATCACCTGCAAACTTACTAACTTCCCATGTTCTACGGAAAGGACATATCCACTAATGAACACATTAAACTGCTTATGATATTCAACTGGATGCTGTGTGCCCTGCAGGTAAAAGGTTAGAGGTCAAGTTGAGTGGAGGCCCTCTCATGCTTAATTACCAAGACACTTTATGAGCAACTTCAAAGATAGGAAATCAAGAAGAGGTGTTTTCTTTTTGAGTATGCATTGTGGAATGTCTTTCACATCCCCGGTACTTCCAGGTTAAACATCTATAGCAATTTGACACTACTGACATTCCTGAAATACCTCCAAAAAGTCACTCCTATACTTTGTTCCAAAAAAGCCTTGAGGTAGGAATGACAGCATTAAAATTACAAGATTTTCAAGTATAAGAAAAAAATCAAATATTGCAAAAACTCAAATTCAACAGCATCTATGGTTTGTTATCTTTCATCTTTTTTAAACATAGAAATTTCTATTTTGAGTTCTCTTAAGAGGAGGTGAGGCAAAAAAATTTTAACACACATTTTTAACAAAATTTCTAACAATTTCATTTGATATTATACAAGCACAGACTCTACTTTTTTATAATTTTGTAAGTTATAAAAGCGGATGTAATCATGTCCTTCTGGGACTATTCCAGGTAACTGTGCTCTTTTAGTAAAATCATTTTAACCTTCTTTAATGAATTGTGCATTTCTATACATGAGAATCTAAGTTTTCAGTTGTAGCTCAAAAAAATGCAACCAATAACCCTTTTTGACAGTAGGAATGGAAATCAAAACCAACCTTCTTCTTTGATAATTTACACATTTTAAAAGATTAAAAAGTGTTAATCAAATGCATTCTACAAATTTTTAACTACCCAGGATGTCGACTTTCGATCTCCTTCCACAGTTGCAATGCTTTTATCTGTTGTGGCACAGAAATGGTCTCCGAACGAACTCCTGTTATTTCAGCACTTTTTGCAAAATACAACACTTCAACCTGAAAAGAGGAGAGAAAATGCCTTCATAGTAACAACTCATCATCCTTTTCTGACTGCCTATGATAAGAAGTTTTCCTGTTTTCCAAATGTATTATTTTAATCAAAAAAATTTTATATTACAGAAAATTAAACAGCCCATTAAAAATTTCAGTGTATCTGTTGCTGTGTGTGGTTGAGTACGTTCCAACTCAGGGACCCTATAGAACAGAGGACAGCTACCCCATAGGGTTTCCTAGAACGCAATCTTTACAGAAGGAGATTGCCAGGTCTTTTATCCGGTAGAATCACTGGTAAGTGAAAACCTCCGGCCTTTTGGTTAACAGTTGAGCACTTAACCATCGAGCCACCAAGAAAGCTCTGCATTGAGCTTCCAGTGTATCTACAATTTCAAAATTTGAATAAATTTTTATGTTTTAAATACAATTCAGAATATTTTTTTAATTTTACAAACTTATTGTATCATAATTAAAACCCCAAGTGTTATCTTCTCGGCAAGCCTGATGTTAAACTGTCTTTAATTTACATAAAAATATAGCACTTTTTATAAACACTTCAGACCTGAAAGATTTAACATAAAGCAAACGTTTAAGAGATGCATTACAAATAAGTAATCAAATAAGTGAAATATTTGTGTTTCATGATTGTCAAATGACCTTTGATTCCAGTCTACACTACACCGGACCTAGCTACCGCGGATTAAGTTATGCAACATACAAAACCTGGCATTTATAAATTTAAAATACAGGATCAACGGGTATTCCTAGAACAAACCTGAATGATCAGCCTGGAATCTCAGACAGCTGACCAAGTAAAATACCCATTCAGTGCAAATCATTATCTACGAAATAATGAGAGGTTTGCAAAATAAGGGTTTGCAAATGCATATATGAATATATGCTTCGTAAGAATTCAAACAAATCCTTAATTAAGCGTAATTCTTTTTAATTAAAAACGTATCTTCATCAAAATGAGTAAGATGAAAAATAGGGGGCCAAAAGGTCGAGGGCGCCTTTAGAAACGAGCCTGTCCTCGACGCTGTGACCCAGTCACCAACACTTCACAAGTGGAGTTAACCTCTGCAAGGGCGACCAGAGCAAAGTCCCCTAAACCGGGAAGGGGCACCGCAACGGAGGCGGTCGCGGGCCCGGTCAGGGAAGGCGAGAAGGGGACGGGATGCCGCTAAATCAGCGGCGGAGTCTGAGGACGGAAGGGGCAGTCATGTCCGAATAGACTCCTCGCCCACGTCTGTCCGCACGCTCCCGATCCTTACCTGGCACTGCGGTACCATCCCGCCAGGAGCCCCGGCCTGGAAACCAGGAGGCGGAGGCGGAGTAACTGGGCCGACAGGGCGCGCAGGCGCACCTGACGGCTCCTTCCGCCCGCACAGAGCTTGCGCGGCGTTAGTCCCGCCCCGCGAGTCTCCCAGTCGTGTGACTCCTACCAGCTGTACCACTGAAAGATTACTTTTCCCTCGCAGGTGGGGCGCTATGGTGACATTGAGCTACAGATATCACTGAATGGAAAAGGGGCTGGCTATGCATGTCTTCTGCTTGGGGTGGGGGGGAGATCGCGGTGTAGGAGAGCAGACGCCGAGCTCACCTGGTCAGTTGCCACCTGTGCTTTGGGGGCACAGCTAATAATAACCAAATAGTGGCTCTTCGCCCGGTGAAGATTTGTTGTTGTTGTTAGGTCCCGTGGAGTCTATTCTGACTCATGGCGACACTGTGTACCGCAGAAAGAAACACTGCCCGGTCTTGCACCATCCTCACAATCATTACTGGAAAACCCAGTGGGCCAGTTACACTGTCACACAGAGTCGCTATGAGTTGGAATCGGTTCCACTGGCGCCTTCTGCAGAAGAGTTCGGCTTTTCCACGCTTGCCTTTAGGCTTCCCTTTGAGGCTTTTTATCTACCCCACTAGCTAGTATTCCTTAAAGACTTAGAGCATTAGCCTTATGGGAGCTTTCAGCTGTATCATTTTTACGCTTTCTGCTTTACTAATATCTCATGATTTTTCTGCATACTATCTATCCAGTATTTCTAACTTATTACCAACAAGAACTCTCTGACTTAGTTAAATTGCATACGTAGTTAAGTGGGTTTATGTCAGGTGTTCTTCCCCTTCGAGCTCACAGTCTGGGACGGTAGACAGTCAGTGGGGATACATCAGTAAATTATAAAAATGACGTCTCATGGGGTTTACATTTTAGTTAAGAAGCCAGGCTGTAAATAAGAAAAAAACAAAGTACCATTTGATATAAGGGCTGTGAAGAAAATGAGTAGGGGAGGGGACGGGTGCACTTTCATTAAAAAAAAAAAAAAAAAAAAAAAAACTGCCATCAAGTCAAATCCAACTTGTAGGAGTCGGAAAAGAATGAGCCCAAGGGAATGAACCGCTAAATTAAACTGAGCACTGAGAGAAGCCAGCCCCCTACAGCGCTGGGGGAGAGCGTTCTGGCCAGTGGCAACTGGGCTCTGGGCTCAGCATGTTCAAAGAATAAAAGGGAGACCAGTGTAGCTGGAGAAACAAGGGAGACAGCAGGGTGAAACGAATTTGTAGTGATGGGAAAAGGTCATGAAATCCAGTTTGGTTTTACTCTATTTTCAAATGGGAAGACACAAACGTACACACACACTTAAATGCAAGAACACTTGCACGCTTGCCCACAATTATGAAGATGTGGTTTTCCATCTGCTGGGGCCGTTTTGAGGAGCCTGAGCACAGGTAGGCCTGAGAGGACGTCCAACCATCCAACTCAAGCTTCATCTGTGGACTCTTCAGTCATGTGAGCCAATACATACATATATATATACACACACACATATATGTACATATATTTTGCATAAGCCAGTTTGAACTGGGTTTTCTGTAACTTGCCACATAATGAATACAGTCATTTCCACTTTATTTTTTCTTTTACAATCACTAAAACAGTAAACATGCTACAATACACCTTTTTGGCCATGTGTGTGAATGTTTTTCTAGGAAAGAAACCTAGAAGTGGAATTGATAAGTTGAAGGGTTAGTACATTTAAGATTTGGATACCTACTGTCAAATTGCTCTCCAAAATGTTGTTAGTTGCCAACTAGTACATTCCTACCCTTGGCTATCCCATATACTACAGAATGAGACATAGTCCCGTACCATCTTCACAATCACTGATATGTTTGAGTCCGTTGTTACGGCTATTGTGGTGCCTTCCAACCCCTTTTTTGTCTTAGTCTGGAAGCTCCACTGAAACTGTCCACCCTGGGTAACACTGCTGGTATTTGAAATACCAGTGGCATAGCTTCCAACATCATAAGCCAAGAAATTCAAATCCCCAGCTGTCGAGTTGATTCTGACTCATACCGACCCTATAGGACAGAGTAGAACTGTCCCACAGGGTGTCCAAGGCTGTAAATCTTTATGGAAGCAGACTGCCGCATCTTTCTTTCATGGAGTAGCCAGTGGGTGCAAACCACCAACGTTTTGTTTCACTGTCGAGTACTTTAACCACGGCACCACCAGGACCTCTTCCAGCATCATACCAAACCGAACTGAACCCATTGCTGTTAAGATGATTCCGATTCATAGCAACCCTATAGGACAGAGTAGAACTGCCCCACAGAGTTTCTAAAGAGCGCCTGGTGGATTTCGCACTGCTGACCACTGCACCCCCAGGGTTTCCAGCATCACAGCAACACACAGTTCTCCACAGTACAAACTGACAGATGGGTGGTGGTCAAAATGTGGTAGGTATTAGTAATTCTACCACCAGTGTATGGGGTGCACTTTCCCCACATGCCCATAAATTATACAGAGTATCAGTCTTTTAAAACCTGGCTAACATGTTGATAACATTGCCTTGTTTTCATTTGCATTTTTTCTGATTATTAGGTAGACCTTTTTATGTTTTTACTGGACACTTATACCCTGTCTGTGAAGCTCCTGTTCATATTGCTTGCTTGTTATACAACAACTAGGAAACAATTATTTTTTAAAATATAACCCTACCTGTAATTTGTGGTTATGTAATAAAGATTGATACCAGAAATTTTTCAGCTTATTCCAAAGACTTATATTTCACTTTTATTATATTTTCACTAATTAAACCAGTGAATGATCAGAACTAAATATACTAAAGTATTTTAAGAGCACAAAATAACTTTGGAAACAATATTTGTATATTACTTTATGATATAAGTGTAGTTGGAATCACCATTTTCCCAGTTGTTTTTGCCACACAAAATTTTATTTGGTAAAAAAGTGAGTTGGAGCAAAACCATTTCCATTTTATTTTACTGATTGAAAAAAACAAAAAGATTCTGTGAAACTAGAAATATATGAGCATGTCATGCCTTCACAAAAACCAAAAACAAACCCATTGCCATTGAGTCCATTCCGATTCTTAGTGACTCTATAGAACAGAGTAAAACTGCCTCATAGGGTTTTCAAGGAATGGCTGGTAAATTCAAACTGTCAACCTTTTGGTTAGCAGCTGAGCTCTTAACCATTGCGCCACCAGGGCTCCCCTTAATAAAAGGCTCCATTAAAAGATCAGAAGGGTAACTTTGATTATAGCAACAAATTCCCAAAAACATTCATTCCCTCTTCTGAAAAACATTTTTCCCCAAAGTATCTGGCAGAAACAGTTCATGATTAGATTTTCTGTCACATATTTCACAAGTAGGTAAAAGTTTTGTTTTTTTCCCTCCCAAATTAAAATTGTTGTTGTTGTTGTTAGGTGCTGTCGAGTCGGTTCAGATTTACAGCACCCAAATTAAAATGGTAGAATTAAATACTTGGTATCAATACTTCTAGCAACTTTTACTGGAATGGTTTACCCTGGGCCTAAAATAAGAATTTTTTTTTATCTGATTTCTGAAATCCAACCTATCCATGAGTTTACATAGAATTAAAAAATCTAAATGCTATATATCATCTTACTAAACTTTTAACCATATCTTATTTCCATTTGTGTCCAAATATTTTATGCAGGTATTTTCAGCAGTTAGTGTCTTAGGTATCTAGTGCTGCTATAACAGAAATACCACAAGTGGATGGCTTTAACAAACAGAAATTTATTCTCTCACAGTTTAGGAGGCTAGGAGTCTGAATTCAGACCACCAACTAGAAGGGAAGGCTTTCTTTCTCTGTCATCTCATAGTTTAGGAGGAAGGTCCTTGTCTCCTTTAAGCATCTGTGGGCCCGCCATACCTTGGAGACCTCCATGTGTCATGGCATCAATCTTCCTCTGAGTCTAGAAAGTTCACAGCACAAGACCCTGGGTCCAAAGGACACTCTGGACTCCCTCTTTATCTGCTTGCTTCTCTCTGCTTTTATCTCTTGTAGAGCTGTCAGGGACGGTGACTCAAGATACACCCCACCCGAATCCTGCCTCATTAACATAACAAACTACCTAATCCTCATTAACATAATGGACAGCTCACTCCCAAATGGGACCATAACTACAGGCATAGAGGCTAGAATTTACAACACATCACAAAATAGAGAATAATCAGATCACAAAATGGAGGATAACCACACAATACTGGAAATCATGGCATAACCAAGTTAACACATATTTTGGGGGGACACAATTCAATCCCTAACAAATAGTATCTAGTCCTAGGTATACAGTCACTTACATTGGCCCATTATCAGGAACCCTACAGCAAGTGGAAACCCTGGTGGTGTAGTGGTTAAGTGCTACATCTGCTAACCAGGCGCTCCTTGGAAACCCTATGGAGCAGATCTACTCCATCGTATAGGGTCACTATGAGTCAGAATTGACTCAACGGCAACAGGTTTGGTTTTTGGTTTTCAGCAAATACTGCTTAACTTCAGTGACATTATTTAAGCAAGTTTAGGCTTATAATCATATGCCATATTAGAAAAATATATAGGAAATGGATTTTCCAATCTGAGTTGATAACCAACCAACCCACCCATGCCTTCGAGTCGATTCCAAATCATAGCAACCCTATAGGACAGAGTAGAACTGCCCCATAGAGTTTCCAAGGAGCGCCTGGCAGATTTGAACTGCTGACCTGTTGGTGAGCAGCCATAGCACTTAACCACTACGCCACCAGAGTTTCCTCTGAGTTGATACACACTCCTAATTTTAAAGGTAGAAGAATTAGTGAGAGGTGGAAATATTTCTGTATGAGAAAGTTTGAGCTGTGGGGTGTGAGATCTTGTCATGGATTGAATTGTGTCCCCCCAAAATATGTGTCAACTTGGTTAGGCCATGATTTCCAGTATTGTGTGGTTGTCCTCCATTTTGTGATTGATGTAATTTCCTATGTGTTGTAAATCCTAATCTCTGCCTGTGGTTAATGAGGCAAGATTAGATTATGTTAAAAATGATTAGGGTGGGATCTAACACCCTTACTCAGGTCATATCCCTGATCCAATGTAAAGGGAGCTTTACCGGGGTATGGCCTGCATCACCTTTTACCTTGCAAGAGATAAAAGGAAAGGGAAGTGAGCAGAGAGTGGGGGACCTCATATCACCAAGAAAGTAGTGCCGGAAGCAGAGCACATCCTTTGGACCCGGGGTTCCTGCGCAGAGGAGCTCCTAGTCCAGAGGAAGATTGATGACAAGAACTTTCCTCCAGAGCTGACAGAGAAAGCCTTCCCCTGGAGCCCTGAATTTGGATTTCTAGCCTACTAGACTATGAGAGAATAAATTTCTCTTTGTTAAAGCCATCCATTTGTAGTATTTCTGTTATAGCAGCACTAGATAACCAAGACAGAACTATAAACATTTTATTAACATCTTCAAGATATTTTTAGTGGTCTTTGAATTTCTTGTTAAAATATAGAAGATGCAGTAGTTATTTTTTTAGTTTTTTTTTTTTAATCTTATTTTTGTGATTTCCCTGAGTTGATATCAGGATGCTCTGTTCTGTGTCCTAGTGTTGTGTCGATGTCTGATATTATTGATTTTCTAACCAGAGAATTCCTTTAGTATTTCTTGTAGTTTTGGTTTGGTTTTTGCAAATTTCCTAGGCTTGTGTTTATCTGTAAATGACTTAATTTTCCCTTCATATTTTAGAGACAGTTTTGCTGGATATATGATTCTTGGTTGGCAGTTTTCCTCCTTCAGTGCTCTATATATGTCATCCCACTGCCTTCTTGCCTGCAAGGTTTCCGCCGAGTAGTCTGAACTTATTGATTCTCCTTTGTAGGTGACTTTTCGCTTATCCCTGGCTGCTCTTAAAATTTTCTCTTTATCTTTGATTTTGGCAAGTTTGACAGTAATATGTCTAGGTGACTTTCTTTTGAGATCTACCTTGTATGGGGTTCAACGAGCATCTTGGATAGATGTCCTGTCATCTTTCACAATGTCAGGGAAGTTTTCTGCCAACAAATCTTCAACAATTCTCTCTGTATTTTCTGTTATCCCTCCCTGCTCTGGAATTCCAATCACTTGCAAGTTACTCTTCTTGATAGAGTTCCACATGATTCTTAGGATTTTTTTCTTTTTTTTTAATTCTTTTATCTGATTTTTCTTCAAATATATTGGAGCCAAGTGCCTTGTTCTCCATCTCCCCAATTCTGCATTCCAATTCCTCAATGCTGCTCCTCTGACTTCCTATTGAGCTGTCTAATTCTGTAATTTTATTGTTAATCTTTTGAATTTCGGAATGTTGTCTCTCTATGGGTTCTTGAAGCTTGTTAAATTTTTCATTATTTTCTTGAATTATCTTTTTAATTTCTTCAACTGCTTTATCTGTGTGTTCCTTGGCTTTTTCTGTACATTGCCTGATTTCATTCCTGATGTCTTGAAGCATTCTGTATATTAATCTTTTGTATTCTACATCTGGCAATTCCAGGAAAACATCTTCATTCAGGAGAGGCCTTGATTCTCTGTTTTGGAAGTTTGTAGAAGCAATCATGGTCTGCTCCTTTATGTGATTTGATATTGACTGCTGTCTCCAAGCCATCTATAAGTTATTGTAATAATTTATTTTATATTTGCTCACTGTGTCCTATCTTCTTGCTTTGTTTTGTTTCAATATACCCAGATAGGCTACTAGAGTGTGCTAACTTGATTATTGGAGCCCTTGAAGCACTAATGTCCTGTTACCAGATGGTTAGAGACATTACCATATGAGCCTGTGAGTTCATTCACTATTCTTGAATAGATTGAACTCAGGTGTCCTGATAGTCAGTCACCTAGTATGTGGTGTAGGCTCTCACCTACTATCTTAGAGGAGTAGTTTTGATGGTTGTATGCAGTGGTTTCTGGTAGTGGCAGGGGTCGCACTCTGAGGAGGGAAGGGTGCTGACAGCCTTATCCCAAGTGTCAGTGAGGAAGGAGCATCTCTGTTCTCTAGAATGCTCTGGTAGGTGGGCTCTGCAGCAGTACCTTAGACACCCAATGCTTATACCTGTAAGACTGGTAGGCACCACTATCCTCAGACCCCTTTTGTGGGTGGCTAGGTGGCATGGATGGAGCCTCAGCCCAGGTCCCTGCTGTGGGAAGGTGAGGGCTCTGCTTAATAGGTAGAGCGATATCAGACCTCCAAAACCTGCCTCTCCACCACACAGCTGAAACAGTTACAACCAGACCTCTAACAGATTTGCCTTTGCATAATAGCCACCTGGTTCCATGTAGGGTTGAAAGCCAAAGTCTGTGGATCGTTTATGTCTGGACTGGAGCTGCTTCTGCTCTGAGCTTCCAGTTTAGGGGAGTCAGGAAAGTATTTTTCCCGTTTGTTAATTTGCTACTTCTCTCAAGCCAGAAGAATGGGTCAGAAAAAGTGCAGCACATTCTACCTCAGGCCCAGGGAATTCAAATGTTAACGAATCTGTCTGGGGCAGAGAGGAGAGGGATCAGCTAGATAGGAGAGAGTTTAATAGCTTTCAGAAGTAACTATTAGACAAAATCACTGATCTGGTGTTGAGACCATTGTTTTATCTCAGATTCCAGAGGAGTGTGTAACACGTGTGCACTGGCTGGGTCCCTGCCGAGATTGCCCCAGGGAGTTAGAGCTGTGTGCCATGCTTCCCGTGTCTCGGTAAACTACCAACAGCCCCGCCGCATTCACGCCAAAGAACGGCACCAAGGAATTGGAGCTGAGGTGCTGCGCAGGCTTGACAACACGTTGCTGCTTCTGTGGTCTCTCGCTCCCCTGTCACTCAGGTCGATTCCTTAGTTCTGTGTTTGATGCTCAGGGTTCACAGATTGTCATATATGTAATCGATTCACTTGTTTTTTTGGGTCTTTGTTGCAAGAAGGTTCAGTGAAAACTTCTGATTAGTTAGCCATCTTGGTCCTACTCAGTAATTATTTTTTTGAAAGACTAGTTCAGAATAAGCCCATCTGGAATTACTCGTGTTTACAAGTCACTCAGAATTTCAAACACCTTTCTACATAAAGGACTTATAAAGACATAGATGATAACATGCTACTGATAAACAGCTTAGCAAAGTGCCTTGTACCTGGTACGTATTTAAAATATTGTTGATTCAGTTTTGTGATTGGATAAGCTTATTTTCAAAATGTCACACCCCTGTTGTGTAATTTATTCATTAGTCATTTTAAATAAAAAAATAAATAAAACCCAGCATAAACTATATTCATTAGTTTGTCTGAGGAAATTAAGGCCAAAAGAAACACTCCCCCTTGTGGTTATTTAAATTACAAATCCTTCATCTTACAAGGTGAAAGAAAGTAGCTACAAAAGAGCTGCTTGCAAATCTGTTTTTCACCAACTATATTCTAAAATCTCTATACAGTCCCCCAGTTTCAGATGGCAGAGAAAAACTAGATGTCAAAATTCCATTCCTGCAAAATCTAAGATATGAATAAAAAATAGGTTAAAAAGGCAGAAAAATAGATACCACACTAGGGTTCTTAGTCAATGAAAAACAAAAGCATAGTGTGGGCCCTAGAGAGCTGTAAACACTGACTTTCCAGAAGCATTAAGAGGGCAATCTGAGGGGGAAAAAACTGAAAAAAATATCACCAAAGGGGAAGTGGTGAAGGAGAAATCTGCATAGACTTAGAAGACCTACCCTTCAGAAGCAGCGAAAGATCTTCTGAGGCAGTTGGAGGTAGAGGAAGAGGCTGAGTCCAGGGCCTCTGGTGAAGAGCCCAGCTAAAGTCCTCCTCATCTTAAATGGAGCCAGCCTCACCTTTCACACACCTTTCAGCTCTTTGGGAGTAGAACTGACCAATGCTGGCATACAAGACAAGAGCACAAGCTGAACTGCCACTCCTTAAAGTATCAAAGGTTCCAAAGGCCCAAAGTGAACTGGAAGTCAAGGATGATTCAAAGCCCAAGTTTATCCATGAACTCAAAGAAGATAACCCTGCCATTATGCAGTAAACTCAGGCCTGAAACATTTGATAGAGCTGTAAAAGAAAACAGAGCCTAGAGCAGCTAATGGAAGATGCACATAGGCCTAGCTGAGGAAAATCTCTTCCAAACCTATTTTCACACCACCCTATACATAGTGGTTAAGTGCTACGGCTGCTAACCAAAAGGTCAGCAGTTCGAATCCACCAGGCACTCCTTGGAAACTCTATGGGGCAGTTCTACTCTGTCATCCCTATGTGTCAGAATTGATTGGATGGCATTGGGTTTGGTTTTTTGGTTTCATGTCCTCAGGCTACAGATAATTTTTCTTTCAGTGTATCTTACAGGTAAGCAAACATTTTATGTAAAGGGCCAGACAGTAATACTTTGCCAGCCATAGTAAATGACTTTACAACCCATATGATCTCTGTTGTAGGCACTCAACTCTGCTATAGAGGAATGAAAACAGCAATAAATAATATGTAATTAAATGAGTGTGGTTGTGTTCCAATAAAATTTTATTTACAAAAATAGATGGTAAGTCAGATGGGCCCATGGGCCGTATTTGCTGACCCCAACCATGTGGCTCATAAAGGAAGAAAAACGAGGCAGAAATGGAGTAAAGGAGAATTCATCCTTATTATAATCAGCATAAACAAGTCAGAACAATCAGTAAAATGTTATCAGTACGATGAAAAACAGACAATAAAATATACCACCAGATAATAAGGGAAAATATACATTTCAGTGAAAACAAAAAGTAATATGAAAAAATATAGTATGCAAATAACAGATAAAAAATATGTTACAGTGGACAGCAAACCCCTTCCCAAAGAGAAAATTCCCCAAAATAAAGGAGGAATTTATACTACAGATTAAAAGGACAGTGTATTTCATTAAAGTTCTGAAACACCATTAATGAACCATGTAGTCTATGCTGTATTTTAAGGATAAAATTTCTTCAGGTATCCAGGAAGAATATAAGGAAGTTGTAACTAGAAAAAAATTGAGCTACCCTTTAATTTCTCCACAGTACCATTTAGCATAAGAAGACATGGAACAGTGTCTACAAAATACTGAGGGAAAGGAACTAGAATTAAAATGTTTTACATTCAGCCATATTGTCATGCAGCTGTAAAGACAACAACCCAGTGCCATTGAGTCAAACATTAAATGTAATTGTTGTCTGTCAGTTTGTTGTACTTTGGTGGCTTGCATGTTGCTGTGATGCTGGAAGCTATGCCACTAGTATTTCAAATACCAACAGAGTCACCTATGGTGCACAGGTTTCAGCAGAGTTCCCAGACCGAGACAGACTAGGAGGAAGGACCTGGCGATATACTTCTAAAAAATCAGCCAGTGAAAACCTTGCGAGTAGCAGCGAGACATTTTCTGGTATAGTGTCAGAGATGAGATCCTCAGGTTGGAAGGCACTCAAAATACAACTGGGGAAAAGCTGCCTCCTCAAAGTAGAGTTGACCTTAATGTTGTGGATGGAATAAAACTTTCAGGACCTTCATTTGCTGAGATGGCACGACTCAAAATAAGAAGAAAGAGCTACAAACATCCATTAACAATCAGAACATGGAATATACAAAGCATGAATCTAGGAAAAATGGAAGTCATCAAATATGAAGTGAAATACATAAAAACCAATATCCTAGTCATTAGTGAGCTGAAATGGACTGGTATTGGCCATTTTGAATAAGACAATCATATAGCCTACCATGCCAGGAATGACAAATTGAAGAGGAATGGTGTCACGTTCATCATCAAAAAGAACATTTGAAGATCTATCCTGAAGTACTACACTGTCAGGGATCATATAATATCCATACACCTACAAAGAAGACAAGTTAATATGACTATTTTTCAAATTTACACATGAACCACTAATGTCAAAGTTGAAAAAAGTGAAAATTTTTTACCAACCTCTGCAGTCTAAAATTGATCAAACATGCAATCAGGATGCATTGATAATTACTAGTGGTTGGAATGCAAAGAAGAAGGATCAGTAGTTGGAAAATATGGCCTTGTTAATAGAAACCATGCCCGGGATTGCATGATAGAATTTTGCAAGACCAACCACTTATTCACTGCAAATACCTTTTTTTCTCAACAACATAAATGGTAGCTATACATGTGAACTTCCCCTGGTGGAACACACAGGAAACAAATCAACTAATTCTGTGGAAAAAGATGATAGAGAAGCTCAATATCATCAGTCAGAACAAGACTGGTGTTGACTGAGGAATAGACCATCAATTGCTCATATGTAAGTTCAAGTTGAAGCTGAAGAAAATTAAAACAAGTCCATGAGAGCCAAAGTATGACCTTGATTATATTCCACCTGAGTTTAGAGACCATCTCAAGAATAGATCTGACCACATTGAATACTAATGATTGAAGATCAGGGGAGTTGTGAAAGTACATCAAGAACATCATACATGAAGAAAGAAAAAGGTCATTAAAAAGACAAGAAAGAAAGAAAAGACCAAAATAGATGTCAGAAGAGACTCTGAAACTTGCTCGTGAACATGTTGCTGTTGTTGTTAGGTGCCATGAGTTGGTTCTGACTCATAGCGACCCTATGCACAACAGAAAGAAAAACTGCCTGGTCCTGCGCCATCCTTACAATAGTTGTTATGCTTGAGCTCATTGTTGCAGCCACTGTGTCAATCCACCTTGTTGAGGGTCTTCCTCTTTTCCACTGACCCTGTACTTTCGCAAGCATGATGTCCTTCTCCAGGGACTAATCCCTCCTGACAACATGTCCAAAGTATGTATGATGCAGCCTCACCATCCTTGCTTCTAAGGAGCTTTCTGGTTGTACTTCTTCTAAGACAGATTTATTTGTTCTTTTGGCAGTCCATGGTATATACAATATTCTTTGCCAACACCACAATTCAAAGATGTCAATTCTCCTTTGGTCTTCCTTATTCATTGTCCAGCTTTCACATGCATATGATGCGATTGAAAATACCATGGCTTGGTTTTTTTTTTGGGTCAGGCGCACCTTAGTCTTCAAAGTGACATCTTTGCTCTTTAACACTTTGAATAGATCCTTTGCAGCAGATTTGCCCAATGCAACGTGTCTTTTGATTTCTTGACTATTGCTTCCATGGGTGTTGATTGTGGATCCAAGTAAAATGAAATCCTTGACAACTTCAGTCTTCTCTCCGTCCATCATGATGTTGCTCATTGGTCCAGCTGTGAGGATTTTTGTTTTCTTTATATTGAGGTGCAATCCAGACTGAAGGCTGTGGTCTATGATCTTCATTAGTAAATGCTTCAAGTCCTTTTCACTTTCAGCAAGCAAAGTTGTGTCATATGCATAACGCAGGTTGTTCATTAGTCTTCCTCCAATGCCCCGTTCTTCTTCATATAGTCCAGCTTCTCTTATTATTTGCTCAAAATACAGATTGAATAGGTATGGTGAAAGAATGCAACCCTGACACACACCTTTCCCGACTTTAAACCAGTCAGTATCCCCTTGTTCTGTCCAAACAACTGCCTCTTGATCTATGTACAGGTTTCTTGTGAGCAAAATTAAGTGTTCTGGAATTCTCATTCTTCGCAATGTTATCCATAATTTGTTATCATGCACACAATCGAATGCCTTAGCATAGTCAATAAAACACAGGTAAATATCCTTCTGGTATCCTCTGCTTTCAACCAGGATCCATCTGACATTAGCAATGATACCCCTGGTTCCACATCCTCTTCTGAAACTGGCCTGAATTTCTGGCAGTTCCCTGTTGATGTACTGCTGCAGCCGTTTTTGAATGATCTTCAGCAAAACTTTGCTTGCGTGTGATATTAGTGATGTTGTTCTATAATTTCCACATTTGGTTGGATCACCTTTCTTGGGAATAGGCATAAATATGGATCTCTTCCAGTTAGTTGGCCAGGAAGCTTTCTTCCATATTTCTTGGCATAGATGAGTGAACACCTTCAGTGCTGCATCTTTTTGTTGAAACATCTCAATTGATATTCCATCAATTCCTGGAGCCTTGTTTCTTGCCATTGCCTTCAGAGGTAGCCCTTGAACGTAGAGTAGCTAAAGTGAAAGGAAGAAATGATGAAGTGAAAGAGCTGAACAGAAGATTTCAAAGGGTGGCTTGAGAAGACAAAGTATTATAATGAAATATGCAATGACCTGGAGTTAGAAAACCAAACAGAAGAACATACTCAGCATTTCTCAAGTAAAAGAACTGAAGAAAAAATTCAAATCTCTGGTTGCAACGTCAAATTATTCTAAGGGCAAAATATTGAATGGTACAGGAAACATCAAAAGAAGATGGAAGGAATATGCAGATTCCTAACTTGATAAAATAGAGGGTCACCGAAAAAGAGGAGGACCCTCAATGAGATGGATTGACACAGTGACTACAACAATGGGCTCAAGCATAACAACAATTGTGAGGATGGCACAGGACTGGGTGATGTTTCATTCTGTTGTACATAGGTTCACTATGAGTTGGAATTGACTTGATGTCACCTAACAACCATCCAGTTATTTTGCATTTCAGATATTTTATTTTCATGTCTTGAAACTTAATTTGGGTCTTTTATGTATATTTCCCATGTCTAGTCCATAAATTCTATCCTGAGTCATTTGGAAACCCTGGTGGCATAGTGGTTAAGAGGTGCAGCTGCTAAGAAAAAGGTTGACTTTTCGAATCCACCAGGTGCTCCTTTGAAACCCTGTGGGGCAGTTCTACTCTATCCTATAGTGTTGCTATGAGTCAGAATCGATTTGATTGCAAAGGTTTTTTTTTTTTTTTGAGTCATTTCTGCATCAATTTGATGATTGATTTTCTCCTCTTTATGAATATTATTTTTTTGCTTCTTTGCAAGTATAGTGATTCTTGACTGGATGCCAGGCTGTGAATTTTACCTTGCTAGATGTTGGATAATCTTGTATTCCTGTAAGGATTCTTGAGCTTTGTTCTGGGACAGATAGTTACTTGGAAACATTTTGACTCTTTTGGGTCTTGCTTTTAAGTTTTGTTAAGTAGAACCAAACCAGGGTTTAGGGTTAATTTTCCCTAGGCAAAATTCTTTTGAGAGCTCTATTCAATGACCCATGAATTATGAGGTTCTCCACTCCGATGATGGGAACAGGCACTAATCCTGACCCTGGGTGGGTTCTGTGAATCTTTTCCTTCAGTTCTTTCCCCAGCCTTGGGAAATTCCCTCACACCCATGTGCTGATAAATACTCAACTGAATGCTCAAGGGGGACCTTCAGCAGGTCTCCAAAGTTTTCCCTCTGTGTAGTTCTATGCTCTCTAGTACTCTGTCCTCTATTACTCTAGCTTGCTTGGCCTCCCTAGACTCCCATCTCCTCCTCAACTCATGGAGACCACTCTTTTCTGCTTGGGTTTCCTCTCCTGCATTGCAGCCTGGAAACTCTCTCCTGGCAGTAAACTGGGTCACTTGTAGTGCCTGTCTCATTTTTATTTTTTCTGTCCCTCAGGGGTCACTATTCTTCATTGCTTGATGTTCAATGTCTTGAACACTGTTGCTTCATATATTTTGACCAGTTTTTTTAGTATTTTTCAGTTGAGAGGATAAATCTGGTCCACTTTACTCTATCTTTGCTGGAAGTAGAGGATTGGTTTCTTCCTAACATTTGGAATAAAAAGCCTGAGAGAAACCTTCTAATCCATTTCTTGGGGATAAGGATCTGGCTGCCCAGAACTCCATGCATGCAGAGAAGGTAGTACCTGGGAAGTCAGGGGTCAATTCATCTTCATATAGATTTAAAATTAAAATTCTTGTTTTCAGCTTCACATTCTCATCCTTATACACCATTGTCCTTTTTTTTTTTTCCCCCAGCTCCAGTTTTCTGAGACCTAATTAAAACTGAGCTGAATCTTTTCCCTTAAACATTCTAGGCTGTGTTAAACTCCCTCTATCCAACCTCTTCACTTACCACTCCTTCAGCTGCTTTTCTATTTCTAGGTATCTTTGCTGATATCTTATTCATTGTCATTCTCTCTGTCTCTCCCTCTCTCCCTCACTGACTGTAGTTGTGGATGTACCTGTTGAAGTTTCTTCATTGTTATATAAATTAGCATGGGATCAGCTGCCATAGAGGCCACAAAACCTCTGCCTTTTATTTTTTTTATTTTTATTTTTTTAAATTAATTTTTATTAAGCTTCAAGTGAACATTTACCATTCCAATCAGTCTGTCACATGTAGGTTTACATACATCTTACTCCCTTCTTCCACTTGCTCTCCCCCTATTGAGTCAGCCCTTACAGTCTCTCGTTTCGTGCCAGTTTTGCCCTCTTCCCTCTCTCTCTATCTTCCCATCCCCCCTCCAGTCAAGAGTTGCCAACACACTCTCCAGTGTCCACCTGATTTAATTAGCTCACTCTTCATCAGCATCTCTCTCCCCGCCACTGACCAGTCCTTTTCATGCCTGATAATTTGTCTTTGGGGATGGTTCCTGTCCTGTGCCATCAGAAGTTCTGGGGAGCATTGTCTCTGGGATTCCTCTAGTCGCAATCATACCATTAAGTATGGTCTTTTCATGAGAATTTGGGGTCTGTATCCCATTGGTCTCCTGCTCCCTCAGGAGTTGTCTGTTGTGCTCCCTGACAGGACAGACATCGATTGTGGCTGGGCACCAACTAGTTCTTCTGGTCTCAGGATAATGTAGGTCTCTGGTTCATGTGGCCCTTTCTGTCTCTTGGGTTCTTAGTTGTCATGTGACCTTGGTGTTCTTCCTTTGCCTTTGCTCCAGGTGGGTTGAGACCAATTGATGTATCTTAGATGGCTGCTTGTTGGCATTTAGGACCCCAGGCGCCACAATTCAAAGTGGGATGCAGAATGTTTTCATAACAGAATTATTTTGCCCATTGACTTAGAAGTCCCCTCAAACCAAGTTCCCCAGACCCCAGCCCCTGCTCCGCTGACCTTTGAAGCTTTCATTTTATCCCGGAAACCTCTTTGCTTTTAGTCCAGTCCAATTAGGCTGACCTTCCTTGTACTGAGTGTTGTCTTTCCCTTCACCCAAAGCAGTTCTTATCTACAGATTGATCAATAAAAAGCCCTCTCCCTCCCTCCCTCCCTCCCTCCCCCCTTTGTAACCACAAAAGTATGTGTTCTCCTCTGTTTTTTCTATTTCTCAAGATCTTATAATAGTGGTCTTATACAATATTTGTCCTTTTGCAACTGACTCATTTCGCTCAGCATAATGCCTTCCAGATTCCTCCATGTTATGAAATGTTTCAGAGATTCGTCACTGTTCTTTATCGATGCGTAGTATTCCATTGTGTGAATATACCACAATTTATTTACCCATTCATCCGTTGACGGACATCTTGGTTGCTTCCAGCTTTTTGCTATTGTAAACAGAGCTGCAATAAACATGGGTGTGCATATATTTGTTTGTGTGAAGGCTCTTGTATCTCTAGGGTATATTCCGAGGAGTGGGATTTCTGGGTTGTACGGTAGTTCTATTTCTAACTGTTTAAGATAACGCCAGATGGATTTCCAAAGTGGTTGTACCATTTTACATTCCCACCAGCAGTGTATAAGAGTTCCAGTCTCTCCGCAGCCTCTCCAACATTTATTATTTTGTGTTTTTTGGATTAATGCCAGTCTAGTTGGTGTGAGATGGAATCTCGTCGTAGTTTTAATTTGCATTTGTCTAATGGCTAATGATCGGGAGCATTTTCTCATGTATCTGTTGGCTGCCTGAATATCTTCTTTAGTGAAATGTGTGTTCATATCCTTTGCCCGCTTCTTGATTGGGTTGTTTGTCTTTTTGTGCTTGAGTTTTGACAGAATCATGTAGATTTTAGAGATCAGGCACTGGTCTGAGATGTCATAGCTGAATATTCTTTCCCAGTCTGTAGGTGGTCTTTTTACTCTTTTGGTGAAGTCTTTAGATGAGCATAGGTGTTTGATTTTTAGGAGCTCCCAGTTATCTGGTTTCTCTTCATCATTTTTGGTAATGTTTTGTATTCTGTTTATGCCCTGTATTAGGGCTCCTAGGGTTGATCCTATTTTTTCTTCCATGATCTTTATCATTTTAGTCTTTATGTTTAGGTCTTTGATCCACTTGGAGTTAGTTTTTGTGCATGGTGTGAGGTATGGGTCCTGTTTCATTCTTTTGCAAATGGATATCCAGTTATGCCAGCACCATTTGTTAAAAAGACTATCATTTCCCCAATTGACTGACACTGGTCCTTTGTCAAATATCAGCTGCTCATACGTGGATGGATTTATATCTGGGTTCTCAATTCTGTTCCATTGGTCTATGTGCCTGTTGTTGTACCAGTACCAGGCTGTTTTGACTACTGTAGCTGTATAATACGTTCTGAAATCAGGTAGGGTGAGGCCTCCCACTTTCTTCTTCTTTTTCAGTAATGTTTTGCTTATCCGGGGGTTCTTTCCTTTCCATATGAAATTAGTGATTTGTTTCTCTATCCCCTTAAAATATGACATTGGAATTTGGATTGGAAGTGCGTTATATGTATAAATGGCTTTTGGTAGAATAGACATTTTTACTATGTTAAGTCTTCCTATCCATGAGCAAGGTATGTTTTTCCACTTAAGTATGTCCTTTTGAATTTCTTATAGCAGAGTTTTATAGTTTTCTTTGTATAGGTCTTTTACATCCTTGGTAAGATTTATTCCTAAGTATTTTATCTTCTTGGGGGCTACTGTGAATGGTATTGATTTGGCTATTTCCTCTTCGGTGTTCTTTTTGTTGATGTAGAGGAATCCAAGTGATTTCTGTATGTTTATTTTACAACCTGAGACTCTGCCAAACTCTTCTATTAGTTTCAGTAGTTTTCTGGAGGATTTCTTAGGGTTTTCCATGTATACGATCATGTCATCTGCAAATAGTGATAGCTTTACTTCCTCCTTACCAATCTGAATACCCTTTATTTCTTTGTCTAGCCTAATTGCCCTGGCTAGGACTTCAAGTATGATGTTGAATAAGAGCGGTGATAAAGGGCATCCTTGTCTGGTTCCCGTTCTCAAGGGAAATGCTTTCAGGTTCTCTCCATTTAGAGTGATATTGGCTGTTGGCTTTGCATAAAAAAAAAAAAAAAATTTTTTTATGCCCTTTATTATGTTGAGGAATTTTCCTTCAATTCCTATTTTGGTAAGAGTTTTTATCATAAATGGGTGTTGAACTTTGTCAAATGCCTTTTCTGCATCTATTGATAAGATCATGTGGTTTTTATCTTTTGTTTTATTTATGTGATGGATTACATTAATGGTTTTTCTGATATTAAACCAGCCTTGCATACCTGGTATAAATCCCACTTGATCAGGGTGAATTATTTTTTTGATGTGTTGTTGGATTCTATTGGCTAGAATTTTGTTGAGGATTTTTGCATCTATGTTCATGAGGGATATAGGTCTAAAATTTTCTTTTTTTGTAATGTCTTTACCTGGTTTTGGTATCAGGGAGATGGTAGCTTCATAGAATGAGTTGGGTAGTATTCCGTCTTTTTCTATGCTTTGAAATACCTTCAATAGTAATGGTGTTAAGTCTTCTCTGAAGGTTTGGTAGAACTCTGCAGTGAAGGCATCTGGGCCAGAACTTTTTTTGTTGGAAGTTTTTTGATTACCGTTTCAATCTCTTTTTTTGTTATGGGTCTATTTAGTTGTTCTACTTCTGAATGTGTTAGTTTAGGTAGGTAGTATTGTTCCAAGAATTTATCCATTTCTTCTAGGTTTTCAAATTTGTTAGAGTACAATTTTATGTAGTAATCTGAAATGATTCTTTTAATTTCATTTGGTTCTGTTGTGATGTGGTCCTTCTCGTTTCTTATTCAGGTTATTTGTTTCCTTTCCTGTTTTTCTTTAGTCAGTCTAGCCAATGGTTTATCAATTTTGTTAATTTTTTCAAAGAACCAGCTTTTGGCTTTGTTAATTCTTTCAATTGTTTTTCTGTTCTCTAATTCATTTAATTCATTTAGTTCAGCTCTAATTTTTATTATTTGTTTTCTTCTGGTGCCTGATGGGTTCTTTTGTTGCTCAGTTTCTATTTGTTCAAGTTGTAGGGACAGTTCTCTGATTTTGGCTCTTTCTTCTTTTTGTATGTGTGCATTTATCGATATAAATTGGCCTCTGAGCACTGCTTTTGCTGTGTCCCAGAGGTTTTGATAGAAAGTATTTTCATTCTTGTTGCTTTCTAAGAATTTCCTTATTCCCTCCTTGATGTCTTCTATAACCCAGTCTTTTTTCAGGAGGGTATTGTTCATTTTCCAAGTATTTGATTTCTTTTCCCTAGTTTTTCTGTTATTGATTTCTACTTTTATTGCCTTGTGATCTGAGAAGATGCTTTGTATTATTTCCATGTTTTGGACTCTGCAAAGATTTGTTTTATGACCTAATATGTGGTCTATTCTAGAGAATGTTCCATGTGCACTAGAAAAGAAAGTATATTTTGCAGCAGTTGGGTGGAGAGTTCTGTATAAGTCAATGAGGTCAAGTTGGTTGATTGTTGTAAGTAGGTCTTCCGTGTCTCTATTGAGCTTCTTACTGGATGTCCTGTCCTTCTCCGATAGTGGTGTGTTGAAGTCTCCTACTATAAATGTGGAGGTGTCTATCTCACTTTTCAATTCTGTTAAAATTTGATTTATGTATCTTGCAGCCCTGTCATTGGGTGCATAAATATTTAATATGGTTATGTCTTCCTGATCAATTGTCCCTTTTATCATTATATAGTGTCCTTCTTTATCCTTTGTGGTGGATTTAACTCTAAAGTCTATTTTGTCAGAAATTAATATTGCTACTCCTCTTCTTTTTTGCTTATTGTTTGCTTGATATATTTTTTTCCATCCTTTGAGTTTTAGTTTGTTTGTGTCTCTAAGTCTAAGGTGTGTCTCTTGTAGGCAGCATATAGATGGATCGTGTTTCTTTATCCAGTCCGTGACTCTCTGTCTCTTTATTGGTGCATTTAGTCCATTTACATTCAGCGTAATTATAGATAAATAAGTTTTTAGTGTTGTCATTTTGATGCCTTTTCATGTGTGTTGTTGGCCATTTCATTTTTCCACATGCTTTTTTGTGCTGAGACGTTTTTCTTAGTAGCTTGTGAGATCCTCATTTTCATAATGTTTAACTTTGTGTTTGTTGAGTCGTTATGTTTTTCTTGGCTTTTTTCTTGAGTTATGGAATTGATATTCCTTTTTGTGGTTACCTTATTATTTACCCCTATTTTTCTAAGTAAAAACCTAACTTGTATCCTTCTGTATTGCCTTGTATCACTCTCCATCTGGCTGTTCAATGCCTCCTATATTTAGTCCCTCTTTTTGATTATTGTGATCGTTTATCTATTGATTTCCATGATTTCCTGTTATGTGTATTATTTTCTTTCTTTATTTATTTTTTAGAATTAGTCTTAATTTGTTTGTTTTTGTGCTTTCCCTATTTGAGTTGCGTTGATATCAGGACGTTCTGTTTTGTGACCTTGTATTGTGCTGGTGTCTGATGTTATTGGTCATCCGGCCAAACAATCTCCTTTAGCATTTCTTGCAGTCTTGGTTTAGTTATTGCAATTTCTCTAAACTTGTGTTTATCTGTAAATACCTTAATTTCTCCCTCATATTTCAGAGAGAGTTTTGCTGGATATATGATCCTTGGTTGGCAGTTTTTCTCGTTCAGTGCTCTGTATACGTCGTCCCATTCCCTTCTTGTCTGCATGGTTTCTGCTGAGTAGTCTGAACTTATTCTTATTGATTCTCCCTTGAAGGAAACCTTTCTTTTCTCCCTGGCTGCTTTTAAAATTTTCTGTTTGTCTTTGGTTTTGGCAAGTTTGATGATAATATGTCTTGGTGTTTTTCTTTTTGGATCAATCTTAAATGGGGTTCGATGAGCATCTTGGATAGATATCCTTTCGTCTTTCATGATGTCAGGGAAGTTTTGTGTCAGGAGTTCTTCAACTATTTTCTCTGTGTTTTCTGTCCCCCCTCCCTGTTCTGGGACTCCAATCACCCACAAGTTATCCTTCTTGATAGAGTCCCACATGATTCTTAGGGTTTCTTCATTTTTTTTAATTCTTTTATCTGATTTTTTTTCAGCTATGTTGGTGTTGATTCCCTGGTCCTCCAGATGTCCCAGTCTGCATTCTAATTGCTCGAGTCTGCTCCTCTGACTTCCTATTGCGTTGTCTAATTCTGTAATTTTATTGTTAATCTTTTGGATTTCTACATGCTGTCTCTCTATGGATTCTTGCAACTTATTAATTTTTCCACTATGTCCTTGAATAATCTTTTTGAGTTCTTCAACAGTTTTATCAGTGTGTTCCTTGGCTTTTTCTGCATTTATCCTAATTTTATTTGTGATATCTTTAAGCATTCTGTAAATTAGTTTTTTATATTCTGTATCTGATAATTCCAGGATTGTATCTTCATTTGGGAAAGATTTTGATTCTTTTGTTTGGGGGGTTGGAGAAGCTGTCACGGTCTGTTTCTTTATGTGGTTTGATATGGACTGCTGTCTCCGAGCCATCACTGGGAAACTAGATTTTCCAGGTAATCAGCTAAAAAAAATGCAGTCAGATCCCTATCTGAATTCTCCCTCTGGCTCCGGGTATTCGGATGTTAATGGAGCCGCCTGGGGAGGGTGGGGGAGGGATCAGAGAGCTGGGAGTGTAGCATCACAGAATATAGAGCTGATCACCGCGTTCATGCTCCGCCCCTGTCTGCCAAAATCCGAGCGGGACGGCTCCCCGGCTGGGACGCTGCTTTCCCCTTTCCGAGACCAGTCACTTCCTCCCGGGGACTTCTCCCTCCAGTGCGCCGCGCCACACGCGCGGACTGGGTGGGCGTCCCCCCACACGAACATGTGGGCCCCGCCCCGGGGTCGCTTTAGGGAAATATAGCTGACCCCCCCCGCTCGCATCCCGCCTGGTTCCCGCCAAACTCCCGGCGGGACGGCTCCCCGGCTGGGACGCTGCTCTCCCCGCTCCAAGATCTGTCACTGCCTCCCGGGTGCTTCTCCCTCCGGCTGCGCCGCTATGCCACCCGCGCCAACCAGCTAGACTTCCTCCCAGGATGGGTTCGGGGGGAAGGGCTGGGCCCCCCTTCTGTGCCGTCTGCCCCCCTGGGCTCTGCCCCAGATCGGGCTCCGAAGGTCACCTGCCTGGTACGCTGGCTCCTAGTTCTGAAAATGGTCGCTGTCTGCCCGTATTTGTTCGTTTTCCGTCTCTAAGTCTGTGCTTGTTGTTCAGAGTTCGTAGATTGTTATGTATGTGATCGATTCCCTTGTTTTTCCGAGTCTTTGTTGCAAGAGGGATCCGCAGTAGCGTCCACCTAGTCCGCCATCTTGGCCCCGCTAAATGCCTTTTATTTTTAATGTTAGTCATTCTCTTGTTGATAGCTGCATTTGAGTTGTTTCAGATTCATAGTGATCCTATGTACAACAGAACCAAACACTCCATGGTCCCACACCACCCTCACAATCATTGTTATGCTTGAGACCATTGTTGCAGCCACTGTGTCAATCCATTTTATTGAGGGACTTCCTCTCTTTTGCTGACCCTCTAGTTTACTGACCACAATGTCCTTCTCCAGGGAGTGGTCCCTCCTGATAACATGCCCAAAGTATGTGAGATGAAGTCTTGCCCTTCTTGCTTCTAAGGAGCATTCTGACTTTACTTCTTACAAGACAGATTTGTTAATTCTTCTGCCAGTCTGTGATATATTCAATATTCTTTACTAAGACTTTAGTTCAAAGGTATCAGTTCTTCTTTGGTCTCCCTTACTCATCATCCAGCTTTTGTATGCATATGAGGCAATTGGGTCAGGTGCACCTTAGTCCTGGTGGTGACATCTTTGTTTTTCAACACTTTAAAGAGGTCCTTTGCGGCAGATTTTCCCAATGCAATACATCATTTGATTTCTTGACTGCTGCTCCCATGGATATTGATTGTGGATCCAAGTAAAATAAAATCCTTGACAACTTCAATATTTTCTCCATTTATCATGATGTTGCTTATTTATCTAGTTGTGAGGATTTCGGTTTTCTTTATGTTGAAGTGTAATCCATACTGAAGGCTGTAGTCTTTGATCTGCATCAGCAAGTGTTTCAAGTTCTCTTTGTTTTCTGCAAGTAAGGTTGTGTCATCTGCATATCACAAGTGTTAATGGATCTTCCACAAATCCTCATGCTGCTTTCCTCTTAATATCGTCCAGCTTCTCAGATTATTTGCTCAGCATACAGATTAAATAAGTATGGTGAAAAAACACACACCTTTCTTGATTTTAAACCATGCAGTATCCCCTTGTTCTGTTCAAAGGACTGCCTCTTAATCTATGTGCAGGTTCCTCATGAGCACAATTAAGTGTTTTGGAATTCCCATTCTTTGCAATGCTGTCCATAGTTTGTTATGATCCACACAGTCCAGTGCCTTTGATACAACACAGGTAAACATCTTTCTGGTATTCTCTGCTTTCAGCCAAGATCCATTTGATATCACCAGTTATATGCCTCGTTCCACATCCTTTTCTGAATCTGGCTTGGGTTTCTGGCGGTTCACTGTTGAGGTACCATTTTTAAATTATCTTCAGCAAAATTTCGCTTGCATGTGATGTTAGTGATATTGTCCAACAATTTCTGCAGCCTATTGGATCACCTTTCTTCAGAATTGTTACAAATATGGGTTTCTTCCAGTTGGTTGGCCAGATAAGTGTCTTCCAAATTTCTTGGTATAGATGACAGAGCACTTCCGATGCTGCATCCATTTGATGAAACATCTCAATTTGTAATCCATCAATTTCCTACAGCCTTGTTTTTTTGTCAGTGCCTTCAGTGCAGCTTGGACTTCTTCCTTCGATACCATCAGTTCTTGATCATGTGCTACTTTCTGATATGGCTGAACACTGACTGGTTCTTTTTGGTACACTGATTCTGTGTGTTCCTTCGGTCTTCTTTTGATGCTTCCTACATCATTCAATATTTTGCCTTTAGAATCCATCAGTGTTGCAATTCTAGGCTTGAATTTTTTCTTCAGTTCTTTCAGCTTGAGAACTGCCGAGCATATGTGCCATATTGATTTTCTAACTCCAGGCCTTTGCACATTTCATTGTAATACTTTGTCTTCTCAAGTCGCCCTTGGAAATTTTCTGTTCAGCTGTTTTGCTTCATCATCTCGCACATTTGTTTTAGCTATTCTACTTTCAAGAGTGAGTTTCAGAGTCTGTTCTGACACCCACTTTGATCTTTTCTCTTTTTTTTTTTAATGACCTTTTTCTTTCTTCACGTATGATGTCCCCAATGTCATTCACAATTCATCAGATCTTTGGTCATTAGTGTTCAGTGAGTCAAATCTATTCTTGATATTGTCTCTAAATTCAGGTGGGATATATTCAAGGTCGTACTTTGGCTCTTAGGAAATTGTTTTAATTTTCTTTAGTTTCAACTTGAACTTGAATATGAGGAATTAACAGTCTGTTCCACATTCATTCCGAGTCTTATTCTGGCTGATGTTGAGATTCTCCATTGTCTCTTTCTACAGATGTCATCATTTTGATTCCTGCATATTCCATCTGGCAAGGTCCATGTGTGTAGTCGCCATTTATGTTGTTGAAAAAGGTATTTGCAATGAGTAAGTCATTGATCTTGCAAAATTCTATCATGTGATCTCCATCTGATCTCTTATTTTTCAATTACTGATTCTTCTTTGCATTCCAGTCACCAGTAATCGATCAATGCATCTTGACTGCATGTTTGATCAATTTCGGACTGCAGAAGTTGGTAAAAATCTTCACTGATAATTACTGGTCATTCTCTTAGCACCTTATATATTTATTTTTATCCAGGGAATCAGTCAAACTATTTAAGAAAATTCTAAGCAAAGCACGGAGCCATGGTGGTGTAGTGGTTGAGAACCAAGGCTGCTAACCAAAAGATTGGCAGTTCGAATCCACCAGCTGCTCCTTGGAAACCCTATAGGGAAGTTCTACTCTGTCCTACAGTGTTGCTGTGAATCAGAATCAACTCTATAGCAATAGGTTTGGTATTTTTTGGCTTTTTAAGCAGAGCAATCTAATGCTTATTTAACATTATCGTAGTCCAGATTTCCTCACATTTTCACTTGGTCTCAGGAGTCCTTTTTGTCATTTGTTGTTCACATTGGGTTCTGATTACAGAAATTAAATTATAGTGCATATATTTATGCACATTTAAATTGTATGTATTTGAAGCCATTCAATGAAACAGTAATAAAGTCTCATTTTGTTTAATATTTAAAATAATAGTAATTTATAATTAAACCACCTAACAAAATCAATTAATCAAAAGCCAAGTAATAATTAAAAATTAGTCAAAAATTGCTACTTTCAGACGTGGGTTTCTAAACACATATTATTTTTTGCTATTGCCACATGGTGGAGCCACTTTAGCTAATAATTACAAGCACTCATCATCCTCTGATAGGATTTGTCTTAAATTTGATTTCTACTAGGTCTTCAGAAGTGAGTTCCTTGCATAAAATATGATCTTCCAGTTTGTAGCCCTGACCAATTCCACAGTTTGACTCTGAATGACAGAATAGTTCAGAATGGATTAGTCAGAGTTCATCTATTAAGGTTCATCAGGTTCCCTTACTGTGGAGACTAGTATCTATTGCTCCCTGAAAGTTTGTGCTGTCAACCCTCAGAGACATCCATAGTGCAAAAGCAAGGAAAGTACAAGTTGCAGTGTTCTGTTCATACAGATATGTAATGAAGAGTCAACTAGGAGCACTTATGCTATGTGAGTCCAAATGCTGAGAGATTAAAATGTACCCCAATCATTAGTCAAAGGCAAGATCTTAGAGAAGATGGAGATGCAGTTCTCTCATTCGTAAAGCAAACCAACCAGGGATAATCAAGAGACAAAATTTAAGTCTATGCAAGAAATATTTCTTTAGTGTTTTACTCTTCCTTCCCTCTATGCATATTAAGGCATTGAACATCAAGAACTCTTTGTGGCCATTACCCCATCTTTTTATTGCTTCTTTCTCTTGATAATGATAACTAACAGTTTTTAGAGGTTTCTGTACACCACGTACCATGTTCTGTTCTTTGCATGTTTATGCCATTTAATTCTTACAACAATCCTGAGAGAAGAGTGTAATCATTCTTATTTTACAGATGAAGGTGGCTCAGACACGTACTCAGGGTCATCCATCTAGTAAGGGACAGAGCCAGGGTTTGAACCTGGGTTCTTGTGCTCCACAGTTCATACATTGTCTTTCTCTCCAGGATGCTTCCACCTCTCCCTTAAATATGCACACCTATACCTCCTTTATGTTGCCCTGTTTCTCTATCTGAATCGGCATCCCACCCTTAATTATGTCTGACAATTTTCTGATAGAAATAATCTATATATTCCTCGATTATCTATAGCAGTTTAAAAATAATGATGACATGATCTCATATCTTTATTATGGTCCAGTGTCCTGATAAGTGTGCATTTTGATGGCCCTTTGAAGGTTTTGAGAATTCACTAGATAGAGTAATTCTAGGAAAATGTACAAACTAGAGCTGTGATGACTGGGTTCAAATCTTTCATAGCCATCTTGTTTCTGAAGAAGAGCAACTGAAGTTACTAGTTCATTCAGTGGGGCTGGCCATCAGATTAAAAGAAAAAAAAGCTTTAGTATCACAGCATTGGAAGGGACCACAAGGATTATTTAGCCCAAAAAACTAGCAGAGCTTGAATGCATTCTGCCACATGCCAGCTAAACAGTAGACTGTCCTCTCATTGAATACCTCCAGGGCCAGAGAATTCTGTAGCCCAAGAATCACTTTGAATCTTGGGCAAATATGACTGTTCTTCCTTATATTCTGACATATAACAAGGGAGATGGGGATGGACTTGGTGGCTGAAGCTACTGGAGGATTTACCACTTGGTTAAAACCCGTTCAGGAGCCAGATCAGAGCCCGTTCCTGGGGGAAGGGACATCAAGAGAACTTTGGCAGGGCAGATGCTGGAGGAAAAAAAATGCAGATGGAGACACTATAGATATAAAGCTCGTACAAAGTATGTCAGTATACTTGTTTGGCTCAACTTTTTGAAGTGAAATGTCAATGTACAAAAACAATCTCTGATTAAGTTCTGAAACAGCTAGATCAGATGACAGCTCAAGATCTAATTAAGAAAATATCTCACAGTGTGAGGTTGTGAAGATCATCATTGTGCCGCATGTTAGCACTTTCTCCTGTACTTAGTGTATAAACAAAACTACACTATTAATTAGAAGTCATCCAAAGTATTTGGGAAAAAAAAAAAAAATTCTATGCCAGGTATGCCACAATTTGCTGTAAAAGGTTTTCCTCTCCAACGTCTACATTAGTCACTTCCACAAGAGGGCGCCAACTAATATCTTATTCTCATAATAAATGGAAAGTCGGTTTTGAAATGACTCCAGCTGTTGCTGCATTTTTATATTCCTATCTTCATACGAAATATTCCAACATAATATGATATACTTGAGAAATTTATCTTCACTGTTTCTATCTCCCAAGAAAATAACATTTTAGGCTATAAAAAAACAAACTCTTTGCCATCAAGTCGATTCCGACTCATAGCAATTCTATAAGAAGGAGTAGAGCTACCCAGTGGGATTTCCAAGAAGCAGCTGGTGGGTTCAAAATGCCAACCTTTTGGTTAGCTGCCTGAGCTCTTAACCACTGTACCACCAGGGCTCCAATTTAGGCTATACAAAAACCAAACCCAGTGCCATCGAGTTGATTCCGACTTATAGATACCCAATAGGATAGAGTAGAACTGCCCCTTAAAGTTTCCAAGGAGCGTCTGGCGGATTTGAACTGCCGACCCTTTGGTTAGCAGCCCTAGCACTTAACTGCTATGCCACCCTATAAAAAAACGGTATAATTCCTAGTTGATACAGAAAAGAAAGCTGTCTCTCACATTTAAACTCAGCATTGTTTCATTTTTTAAAATAAATTTAAAAAAAAAAAATGCATCCTAGAGACGAGTTAATACTTTCAATTTTTTTTTTTTTTACAATTTGCTTAAAATAGGAAATTCGGGCATGATTTCTTGACTTAAACCCCAAATAAAAAAGCTTTGATTTTCACTTTTCTGTGGTAACAAATCTAAGAGTAGAAGACCTCTCAGCAGTGTCTTGAGATGTCACTAAATTCATACGTGACTCAAATTTTGCAGCTGCTCCAAAGCACCCTGTGTTGCTCTTTGGAAGTGATCAATGAACCTCTGCTAGCTTCATCCTGGCATGAGCATCCTAGTTCTTGGGTTATATGTATATCTCATGGTGCTCCAGTATGTCTGATGCCACTCTGAGAGCCAGTTAACATTTGGAAATAACTTCATATACTTTATATGTATATACATAGAATCTCAGTGCTTTAGACAATTCATATACTTGAATTTCTTCCATCCTACAACTCTCTCACACTGGGTCTTCCACTTGTTGTGTAAAAAGAATAAAACGAGAATTGGCAGGAAAATCTGCTTACCTCCTGGCTAAGAGTATCAAATTGGCACCTTCTAATACAAGGAGAACCCTTCACAAAAGAGGAAGAACTTACCAGTTCATAATAAAAAATACTATTTATTGGGTACCTAACCGTGGCAGGCATGTTTTATTTTATCCTCTTAACAATCCTGTGATGTATTATAAATGCCCCCATTTTATAGCTGGGAAAACTAGTTCAGTGAAGTTAAGCACCTGCCCAAGGAGCCTAGCTCTGGTGGGACTAGGATGTAGACCCAGAGCTGTCTTACCCTAAGGCCTTAAACTTTTAACCACTATTCTTCATGTCCCTCTGGCACCCAGCAATAGCCTCATTTTACTGCCAGACCCATACCTTAGACTCAGAGGAGCACTGGTGGTGCAGTGGTTAAGCACCTTATCTGCTAACCAAAAGGTCAGTGGTTCGAAAGATGGGGCAGTCTGCTCCTGTGAAGATTTACAGCCTTGGAAACCTTACGGGATAGTTCTCTGTCCTATAGAGTTGCTATGAGTCAGAATCAACTTAGTGGCAGTGAGTTCGGTTTTGTTTCACCTTAGACTCAGATCCCAGAGTGTATTTAGTGCCCTCAGGTTATGCTTAGACAAGTCTGCACCTGGGAAACTTAAGGGCTCCTTATGTGGACCTCATAGAGGGTGGGGAGGGATGGAGAAAAGTTATTTACAAGCTCTGACTGGCTCTCAGAGTGGTGTCAGCTACACCTGAGCGTGGTGATTAGGTCAGGAATGGGCATGTGACCAAGTCAGGGAAATTAGGTCACAGTTTCAGGACTTTTGTGTGAGCAACTGGGAAAGTGGACCCTCTTCTGCTGGCTTATGATAATAAAAAAATATATATATGAGTCTGGAATTGCCATGGGCCCTCCCCAGAACCCCCAAGACTCTTCACCTCCCATTTCTCACTCAGAAAAAGAGAGTCAAGATGGTGTGGGGACACCATTTGAGCCATGAATCAACAAGGCCCGCAGCCGATCTTCCCATTTGAACTTTTTAAGTTAAGTGAAACAACTTACTTCCTTATTGCCAGAACCATTTAGGTGGCATTTTCTGTCACTCGTGATTGGAGATACCCTAGCTATTTCAGCCAGCATAAGAGGATGTTGAGCAAGGCTTGAGAGATAACACATGTGAAGTCCTTGCATTCTGAAGAAAGCAGCCAACAATGGAACAGACCATTCCATCAGAGCTTATGAAGAATCCAAAGAACTGATCCTCCCGTAGTCTTTTTAAGCAGAGGGCTAGGGAGAGGAAAAAATCCCCGGATGGTACAAACTGTTAACGACACTCAGCCACTAACCAAAAAGTTGAAGGTTCAAGTCCACCCAGAGGCACCTCGGAAGAAAGGCCTGGCAATCTACTTCCAAAAAATAACCCACTGAAAACCCTATGATGCACAGTTCTACTCTGACACACATAGGATCACCATGACTTGGAATCAACTTGATGGCAACTATTTACTGGTTAAAAACAAAAACAACCAAACTAGTTGCCGTCAAATGAATTCTAGCCTTTCTTCCGAGGCACCTCAGGGAGGGTTGGAACCACCAACTTTGTGTTAGTAGTTGAGTATTTGACTGTTTACACCACCAAGGAATTGTTATTGCTTAGGGGGAGGGAAAGGGAGAGAGTCAATGGATTCCTTAGTCTTGAGAAAATTCTAAGGGAGGGGCAAGAATGATTCACTCCCCTTCCCAGGGAGGAAAGGAGGTGCACCCCTCTCCAAGGCAAGTGATAAGGAGGCTCCAAGATAACAACTTATAGGCTGGGTGGGGGCCTGCAAGATTCACCTCCTTACTGGAATGGATGATGCCTTGGTTACATGTCAGCTTAGGGAGTGAACTGGTTGATTTGTTCTGTGCCTTTCTGAGTGGGGGAGAAGGTACCTAAACAAAGATAGCAGGAAGGCAAGACAAAAGAGGGGGTGTCCTACTTTACCACTGTTTGGTGGAAAGATGAATCAGTTGACCTTAGTCAAATGGGTACTACAGAAAGCAGCCAGGTTTTAGGCATTGTGCCCTGCCCACAATGCTGACCTCCTGGGCAAGGGGTGTCCAGTAACAGGAAGCTGTGGGGTAGAGGCATGAGCTAATGGTAGATGGAAGCATTGGAGCTGGAGCTGAATCTCATAGCCAGGAAACTGTTCAGTAGAAGGGTCTTATGGGGCCCTTTGTACTCATACCTGGACCACACTAGAAAGATCATAAAGGAGGCAAGGGGATTGAAATCAAATTTGTTATTAATACTTTAAAATAACTGAGTTTCATTATGACTCAGAATTTATGGTATATATTTTATCCCAGATGGTATTAAATGACAAGAAAGGAAGAACGAAGGCAGTGACTGGAAGAAATAAAACCTTTACATATTTCTACCCCACTGAGTTGATAGGAAGGAGCCCTGGAGGTGCAGTGGTTGAAGTGCTTGGCTGCTAACCGAAAGGTCGATGGGTCGAATTCACCAGCTGCTCTTTTGGAGAAAGATGTGGCAGTCTACATCTGTAAAGCTTACAGCCTTGGAAACCCCATGGGGCAGTTCTGTTCTGTCCTATAGGGTCACTATATGTCAGGATCGACTGGATGATAACAGGTTTTGTTTGTTTTGTGTAGTGTTTAGTAACTCTAATCAGATGTCAGAGGACTTCCTCATAAAGACATCTGCAAATGGCTTGAAACGCAACAGAAACAGGCATTAGGTCAGGCGTACCCAAAAACCAAATCAAACCCACTGCTGTCGAGTCAATTCCGACTCATGGCGACCTTAAAGGACAGAGTGGAACTGCCCCATAGTTTCCAAGGAGCACCTGGCTGGATTCGAACTGCCGACCTTTTGGTTAGCAGTTGTAGCGCTTAACCACTACACCACCAGAGTTTCCAGGTCAGCCGTGGCAATGGCAAATTCAGCATCAGTATTTCTGTCCACAGTTGCATCACACTGTTAATCTTTCTATAAATCCTGGCTCAGGAGGCTTTTCTAGAAGGGACTGGGGGCGAGGAAGCCTTGGCCAAAGAGAAGGTCAGAGTGTATATTCCAGAATCCCAAGGCTACTCTCTTATTTTGAGAAGGTGCGAGAAACTGGTCGCTCCTTCTATGTCAAAGTTATGTGGGAAGGTTTTGCTGTTGTTATTTTAAGCTATAATTTAAAAGCATTACTCTCACTTTCCTTAAAAATACTTTAAGGGAAAATATTCTTCATGGGCATTGGAGTTCCCTAGAATAACTCAGAAAAAGATAGTGGGATGGGAGACAATGAGAGTAGAAACCATAGGTTTCATACTCAAACATCTAGAGGAAACCAGCTGAGAACAAAATGGCGTCAAACAGGCTGGGCGGGGCCGTGGAGAACTGGAGAGCGCTGGCCTAGTCAAACGACGCAAATCTGGTTTATTGTTGCCATGAGAGCATGCGCTGCTGGTTTAGCCAAGTCTTCCAATTTTTCAAGAGAAATGAAAAATTCAAGTTTTTATATAAAGCTCGTCAATTTTAACTGTTGGCAAATATTCAAAATTTTAAAAAAACACTTTGTAGGCCAGAAAATAAACCAAAGAAACACATATGTGGGCTGATAAGGCTGGTAGGTTGCCAACAGCCTTTGGCATAGGTAATGAGAGAAGGCGGTCAGACCTGATACTGGAATGACGACTCAGAGCATGTCAATCATTACTGCTCCTAAAGTGAGCTCTGGATCAGAGGCATCTCTCAGACTGGGAAAAGGAACTTTGGAGAAGGTCTAAGGAATAGAGGAAGCAGAAAAAAATGGTACTAATGACAGTAGCTACCACAGGGAACATGCCAGCTGCAGAGAGACTCATTTCAAGCATCAGCGAGATGAGGAGACTTAAGTTCCAACTAAAGCCAGAAACTGCTTTGGTAACATATAAGTGAAGGTGCTGCAGGTAAGCCCAACAGGATTAAAATAAATAAATAAATAAGTGAACCAAGAGGCAGAAGAGAATTTCTCAGACTTAGTTGTCTCAGAGACACCTTGGAATAGGACAAAGATATAAATGCAAGATTCCTACAAAACATTTGAAGTCCCAGGAAGAATCTTTGGTAGCCAAAAGGCAAAATGCCTTTCTCACCTAGGATGGTGTCACAGAGACTGACTTGGGGGTAGGTGGATTGGGAAGAGATTGATCCATCAAAGTAGGTTATGGATGGTTCTCAGAAAACCACACTGAGAAACTGGGATGTGAGATGAACACCCCAGACATCTAACCCAGAAGAGACTGGATATATAAATTTGTAATACAAGGACTCATCTCACATCTGCATTATTGTAATATCCTCCAACTTGAACCTGACAGTCTGTTCTCAGCACAGCAGCCAAAGTGATCCTTTCAAAACTTAGATCATATCACTCCTTGGCTAACAGTTCTTCAATGTCTTCCCATTTCACTCAGAGTGAGAATCAAAGCCTTTAAAATGGCCAATAAGGCTCTTGATCTGGCCCCTGCTCCATCTTCTCTAATGTCATTTCCTCCACATTCCACACTCCTTGCTCACGCTTCTGTAGCCACACTGACCTCTTGCCATTCCCTGAATTCATCACACATACTCAGGGCCTTTGCATTTCAATTTCCTCTGCCTGAAAGACTTTTCTTCCAGCTACCTGTGTAGGACACTCTCTTACTTCTTTCAGGTCGTGCTGAAATGCAGTCCAGCAGACCACCCAATGCAAATAACAACCTTCCCACCCAGCTTTCCCCATCTCTACTGCTCTGCTTATTTTTCTCATACCACTTACCACCACCTGATGAATTGTTTTCTCTGTTTCTTTGTAATCATCTCTCCCCACTAGAATACAAGTACCATTATAGTTTTGTCTATTGATGTATCTCCAGAGCACAGAACAGTGCCTGGCACATAGTAGGTACTTGATAAATATTTGTTGAGTGAAGGAGTGAATGAATGAATGAACAACCTAAGGAAACTTCTAATAACGTCTGAGAAAATTGACAGTCATAGACTAGGGAACTACTTAGACAATTTTGGAAGAAATTTAGAAACTTGGGCTGTTTCCAAAATTTAAAAAATATCATTACCCTTGTCTATTCCTCCACTGTGATGAGTAATGTTAGTGACATGAAGTTGAAAGAATGGGTGGTTGCTTTCTGGAAAGAAGGAAGGCTGACCCTTGAAAACTGTTGAAAGGTCAGAAAGGAATAGATAGGGAGCCAGGCAGGCATGAAGAAATTGGCCAGTAAAGGACCCATCTGTGGGTTTACAACTGAGAGGACATTATGTTTAAAAACTGTTATGGAGATTGTGCCAGAAACTGTAATCAGGACCTGTGATTTTTCTGGATTTCCTAACTTAAAAAAAAAAAAAAAAATCCATGATTTAGATATGTTTCTTCAGAATGCTGGCTGTCATTAAGATCTAGTAGTGACAGCAGTCCTTGGGGATTGTTAGTGGGCTTTCTTTATTTGTTGAATATTTTTCTTCTGTAATACATATTTATAAAACAATAATGGAGAGACAAATATTTGAAATATCCTTTCCCAAGGTTCTCTCTAACTTTGTCTTCCTTTCTGTCTCTCTCTAGTGCCATGCGTATGTCTGCGTGTATATATATATGTATGTGTTGTTGCTAGGTGCCGTCAATATGTGTAAAATATATTTGTTCCCCTTCATGGACTTGTTTATCCTTAGTCACCCTTTGCTGCTAGAAATGGATGTGAAGGGGCTAGGCACAGGATGAGTAAGTTAATTCATTATCTAATAATAGGCATGCAACATCACATTAATCAAACAACCTCAACTGGAAAAGACTAAGGGACAAAAATGACTCATGTTTGACTGCCATGTTGCTGTAATAATTGTCTGTATTTGAGATGGGCAAGTCCTTAACATTTTTAAAGACTTAAATTACCCTAATGTTTTAAATTTTAACTTTATTTAGTTTCAAAGGTTTTTCAAGTTCCAGTGTAGAAAACAGAGCTTTGTTTTTAGAATAATTTATTTTAATTCAAATTTAATAAACTCAAGATGGGGAAATGACTCAAAAACAATGAAATGTGTTTTTCTAAGCAAGCATATTAGGTTATAATACAAAGAAAACATGTGAATAAAACCACAGAGATTACAATTTTTCATTAGAATATTTTATGGGCCCAGTTTTCCTCGTAGGGTATATAGAATTATGTGCCCAATTCCCACTAAGTGGAACAAAAACTGTGCACAAAATCTCAGCACACAAAATACTCAGAATGTGACTTAAGACCAGAGTTTCTTCATTCTTTGCAGTTGACTAAAACCCCCTTGAGGCTGTCCTATACGTAAGTGGAACATTTCAAGGCCTCTTTACAGTGATGGACTACTCTGCTGTTTGGCTATATCTGCGGACTATTCTCTATTTCACCATTTCTCAATTCTGTTCCTCCCAACCTACTTTATGTTTTAGACACTTAGAATCTACTTCCTCCACTCATCTACTTATTACAAAAGAAAATTGATTAAACACCTAAGTTAAATCTCTCTCCGAAGGATAATAATGATATATATTAAAAAGTCAAATTTCAGTCAAGAGTTTACAATTTAGAAGAATGAGATGACATGTACATAAGAAAGCAGAATGCCTCTTAGAAGACAGAATGGTGAAACATTGTCTCACATACTTCGGACATGTTGTCAGGAGAGATCAGTCCCTAGAGAAGGACATCATGCTTGGTAAAGTAGAGGGTCAGTTTTAAAGAGGAAGACCCTCAATGAGATGGATTGATTGACACAGTGGGTGCAACAATGGGCTCTACATATCAACAATTGTGAGGATGGTGCAGGATTGGACAGTGTTTCATTCTTTTGTACACAGAGTCACTATGAGTCAGAACTGACTCGACAGTGCCTAACAAAACCACATAGTGTTGTGTAATTATTGTTTATAGAGCCATTATTATTTATAGAATTCTATAGTTGCATAGGAATTCAAAGAAAAAGAACAACGCTTCTGGAAATATTAGGAAAGTTCCCACGGAGAAGGTAGAATAATTTGGACCTTGAAGACTATACATAGCAAGTCTAGAGACAAAGAAGGGAGATGGGTGTTGGTGGAAAAATACAAAAAAGGAATTCTGTATGGAGGAAATAACAAGAGCTAAGTCACTGAAACAGGAAAGGCCAGGAAGTGTTCTAAAAATGGAAACTAGTGATTTTTTTTGAAACACAGGGTTTGAATAGTCAAGTAAAGGTAAATGTGTATGGGAAGAGAGCTTCAAGTGAGTATAGGTGTTTGAATATCAACCTGAATTAGTTAGATATAATGCCATCTGACTGAAACCGAGGCTGTAGTTAAGACACAGGGACATTTATTGTTTTCTTAACAAGAAATCCGGAAGTAGCCAGTCTCAGGATTGTGTCAGCACCTTAACAAAGTTCTCAAGAACCAGTATGTTTTTACTTCTGCTCTGTCATCCTTAAAAAAAAAACACACACACATGTAATTCTTGTTGTTATCCCTCATGGTCACAAGGTAGATGCAGCAGCCCCAGGCATTATGTTTATATTCATGTCAGGATGTAGGGAGAAGGAATAGCAACAACCACATATGTTCTTATTTTTTTATTTAGGTAAAATTCATATAACATAAAATTAACAACTTTAATGTGTATAATAATTCAGTGGGATTTTGTCCATTCACATTGTTATACAATCAGTACTTCTACCTGGCTCCAAAATTTTATCATCATCCTAAAAGGAAACCTATACCCAGTACCCGATCATTCCCTATTCCCCCCTTCTTTAGCCTCTGACAACCACCAATCTTCTTTCTAGCTCTTTGTATTTGCCTATCCTGGGCATTCATATAAATGTAATCATACAATATATGACATTTGTGTCTGTCTTCTGTTGCTTAGCATAATGTTTTTGAGATTCATCCACATTGTAGCATGTATCAATATTTCATTGTTTTTTATGGCTGAATAATATTCCACTGAATGTACATACCAGAGTTTGCTCATATATCTGTTGATAGACATTTGAGCTGTTTCCACTTTCTGACTATTTTGACTAATGCTGCTGTGAACATTTGTGTACAAGTATTTGAGTCTTTTTTTTCAATTCTTTTAGGTATATACCTGGGAGTGAGAAAGCTGAGTGCTTAACTTTTTGAGGAATCCCAAACTTTTCCACAGTGGCTGCACCATTTTACGATCCTACTAGCAGTGTACAAGAGTTCAATTTTCTCCACATCCTCACCACTACTTGTTAGTTCCAGGGTTTTTTTTTTTGTTGTTGTTTTTCTTTTTAATGCTAGTGGGTGTAAAGTGATATCTCATTGTGGTTTTGATTTGTATTTCCCTAAGGAGCCGTGGTGATGCAATGGTTATAAAGCATTCAGCTGTAAACTGAAAGGTCAGCAGTTTAAACCCAGCAGCAGCTCCACAGGAGAAAAGACCTGGTGATCTGCTCCCATAAAGATTAAAGCGTAGGAAACCGGTTCTGTTCTGTTCCACAGGGTCACTATGAGTCGAAATTGACTCAATGATGCACAACAACAATGACTAATGAGGAGAAATTTGTTGTGCAGTAGTAGAATTCTCACATTCCGTGAGACCGTGTTTCATCCCCAGTCAATTCACTTCAAGCATAGTCCCCACGCATCTGTCAGCAGAGTCTCACATGTTGCTATGCTTCTGAACAGGTTCCAGTGGCGCTTTCAGGCTAAGACAGCCTAGTAAGAAAGGTATGGTAATCTTTTTGCAGAAAACCCACAAATGAAAACTCTTTGGATCACCATGGACCAATCCCATTATGCATGGGGCCACATGAGTTGGGAGCCAACTTGGCAGGAATTAACAACAACACTAATGACTAATGATGTTGAGTATCTTTTCATGTGCTTGTTGGCCATTTGTATTTCTTCTATAAAGTACATGTTGTTGATAGGTGCAGTCAGTCAGTTCTACCTCACAGCCACACTATCTATGTATAACAATGAAATACTGCCTGATCCTGCGCCATCCTCAAAATTCTCACTATGTTTAAGCCCATTGTTGCAGCCACTGTGTCATTCCATCTCATTGAAGGTCATCCTCTCTTCCACTGACCCTCTACCAAGCATGATGTCCTTCTCCAGGGACTGGTCTCTCCTGATATCCTGTCCAAAGGAAGTCTTGCTATCAGGGTTCTAAGGAGCATTCTGGCTGTCCTTCCAAGATGGATTTGTTCATTCTTCTGGCATTGTATGGTATATTCAATATTCTTTGCCAACGCCACAATTCAAAGGTGTCAATTCTTCTTCAGTCTTCCTTATTGGTTGTCCAGCTTTCACACGCATTTGAGGCGATTGAAAATACCATGGCTTGGGTCAGGTGCACCTTAGTCCTCAAAGTGACATCTTTGCTTTTTAACACTTTAAAGAGGCTTTTTGCAGCAGATTTGCCCAAAATGCAATGCGTCGTTTGATTTCTTGACTATTCCATGGACATTGATTGGGAATGCAAGGAAAATGAAATCCTTGACAACTTCAGTATTTTCTCTGTTTAAATGATGGTTGGTCCAGCTGTGAGGATTTTTGTTTTGTTTATGTTGAAGTGTAATTCATACTGAAGGCTGTGGTCTTTGATCTTCATCACTAAGTGATTCAAGTCCTCCTCCCTTTTCAGGAAGCAAGGTTGTGTCATCTGCATAACGGAGGTTGTTAATGAGTCTTCCTCCAATCCTGATGCCCTGTTCTTCTTCATATAGTCCAACTTCTCAGATTATTTACTCAGTAGGTATATTGAACAAGTATGGTGAATGGATACAGCCCTGACGAACACCTTTCCTGACTTAAACCACATACCATCCCCTCGTTCTGTTCAAATGACTGCCTCATTGTATATGTATGTCCTTTTTATGAGAAAAGCAAAGGCTTTTCTAGAATCTCCCAGTAGTCTTATATTTCACTCTAGAAATGAGTAAAGGCCACCTGTAGCTGAAAAAGAGTTAGGGAAAAAAAAATATCTGGCTTTTCAACCTTCACAGTGGGAGTGGCAAGGAAGAAAATTGTTGGAATGGCTGCTACCTTAGCTAGACAATCCACTCAAGCTAAGCAGTTTTGTGTGTGTGTGTGTGTGTGTGTGTGTTTTGAAGGCAATAGGCAGCCATTAAAGATTTTTAGAAGAGAAACGACACAGAGTAAGGCTTTAATATGATTGATCTGGTGGCCATGTGGAGAATGGATTGGCATGCCAAGAGATCGGAGGCAAAAAGAACAAACAAGATACTAATCAAATTGTCCTTTGATGTCTAATGAAGCCATCATCAACAGTGGGGCCTGGAAAAGTGAAAGAGAAGTCATTGCATAGGAAAAATTGACTTGGCTTGGAATTTGACTAGCAGTGGAAGTCAGAGTAGATGAAGGAGTTAAAGACAAGGCCAAGACTTTTTGATGAATAATTGATAGAAGTATGCCATGTTGCCAAGAGACCAGAGGAAAGTCAAAAGGAGGTGCTGGTTTGAAGGAGAAGAGAAATAACGACAGCAGTGATGATAATAGCTACCATTTTTTGACCACTACCTAGGTGCGCCAAGGCTAAACGATTTATAAGCACAATCGGATTTTACCCTCACAACAACTCTATGCAGTATATTGCATTTTGCTGATGAGGAAATTGAGGGGTAACCAAAAAAAAAAAAAAAACCCAACTTGCTGCTGTCGAGTTAATTCCAATGCATAGCAACCCTATAGGACACAGTAGAAATGCCCCATAGGGTTTCCAAGGAGTTCTGTTGGATTCAAACTACCAATCTTTTGGTTAGCAGCTGTAGCTCTTAACCGCTATGCCACCAGGGCTTCTAGTTGAGAGGTAGAAACTTAAATGACTTGCAGGAGGTTTTACAATTTGTTCAATAGTGGAGCCAAGACCAAATATGGTTCTGTCTGGGACTCTAAAACACGTATTCATATTGATCAAACCATTCTACCTCCAAAGGTAGTAAGTCCTGCTTTATACGTGTTGAATTTGAGGTCTTATTGGATATGTATATACATCATCATCCCCAAGTGAGGCAGAAGTTGATGATGGGAGTGTGAGTTTTTGTAAATTTTTGTCTCTTGCTTTTGGGTGTAATTAAATCACACTAGAAGTGGGCAGCGTGGGTTCAAAGCTATAGATGCCTACCTCCCTGTCTACAGACATTTCCACTTGGGTATTCTACCATCATCTCCAATTTATCACTTCCAAAAGTTAATTTAAATGTCCATTATGACTAAAATAACTTATGGCCGAAGACATGTTTTTGCACTGCGTTGATGTGTTTTACACTCTTAGAAAGACTAGGAAATGTGTTAATATCCATTTTTAGAGAAAAATGAAATAAACACAAGGCCAAATATTTTCACTGGAAAAAACTTTGTTCATTCTATGTGCTATTTACAATTATAATGTGTTTATAACACATTGTAAACACATTATAATTGTAAATCACATTTTTATTGATTATCTACTGTGCAAAAAGTTGGACATGCTGCTTATACTTGAATGATATAGGAAGTTTATCGTTCTTTCTATTAAAAACATGGACAATCATGAAAGAACCTGTTTAAATTACTTGCAAATTACCTCCTGAGTCTGGTTGGCAAGCAAATTTTGAGGCAATAAAATTTATCATTTTCGTACCAAGAATATGACAGGTACTGAAATGGAATATGACAGGATGGAAGTGTTGTGTCTCCCCCATTTGATCACTTATTCTTTAGCTAGTTATGCTGTATAATTTGTATAAGCTGCTTCAATTTAGTTTTAGATTGAGACTGGGTAAATAAATAAATACAAGAGGTGCCAGAAGAATGGTTCAGAAGCATGTCTGTCATAAAATGATGATAGAATCTGATGCCTAAAATACAAGCTGTTATAGCTACAGCACTGGGGAGGCCATTGTTTTTACCTCCTGAGAGTCAGCGTAGAGAATGGTTAGGAGCAAGGTGCTGGAGTCAGAATGTTTTGGTTTGAATTCTGGATCCATCACTCAGTGCCTGTGTGTCTCAGGAGAAGTTAATTAACTTTTCTGTGCCTCATTTTCCTCTTCCATAAAGAATAAACAAACGAAAAAAGTTGATTCCAACTCATAGTGACCCTATAGGACGGAGGAGAACTGCCCCCACGGCATTTCTGAGGAGTGGCTGGTGGATTCGAACTGCCGACCTTTTGGTTAGCAGACATAGCTCTTAACCACTGCACCACCAGGGCTCCATCCATAAAGAATAGTATCTACGTTATAAGAGTACTTAGTGAGGATGATAATAGAGGCCAAGACGCACATCTACTTCCTGAACATGGAGACCATTGCCCTTTGCCACTGACCTGCTTCCCTGAGGATTTAATGAAATAATCCGTATAAGGTACCTGGAGCAGTGCCTGTCAAATCCAATAACTACTGACACTATTATTGCTATTGCTACTGTTATTACTCCTGTCACTACTACCAATACTCCTGTGACAGCCAAGGTAGCAATACATTTTTGATGGTGTCCTAAAACCTTTGTTGTTGCTTGTTTGTTTGTTTTTGCAGAGATTCTCAAAGGATCTTGCTGGCAATGATCTCAGGTGACCTATCAGAAGCATTTGGGACACTTAATCATTTTCTCTCTCTCAATTCACTTTCTTCTTTTGGCTCCTAAAACACTGCACTCTCTTGATCTGTTTTTTACCACCTCACTGGCTGTTCCTTCTCAGCCTTCATGACTCATTCCTTTTCTTCAATTTCTGATATTGGAGAGCCCCAGCCCTCAAACTTTGGTCTTCTCCTTTCGTCTTTAGTCATTCCAGAAGCGAAATTGTTTAGTCCCTCCATTTTAAATAACAGCTCTATGATGAGAATCTCAGCCCAAATCTTTCTCAAATGCTGGTCTTGATATCCAATTACTTACTTCACATTTCTAGTCTGTAACAAACATTTAAAATAGTATGTCCAAAAAGGAATTCTTGGTCCTCTCTCAAAAATGTGTTCCACACACAGTCTTCTCTGTTTTTACATATGGCAGCTCCATCATTCTAGACACTCAAGCAAAAACCCCTAGAACCATCCCTGACTCCTCTCTTTTCCTCATACTGTGTACCTATCCATCAATAAGTTCTATTGCCTTAACCTTGAAAATAAATACAGAATTGGACTGATTCACACTGCTGCTATCCTGGTTCAAGCAACCATCATCTCTCACCAGTATATCCAATTATTCTCCTTGCTATGTCCAAGCCCCTTTACAATGTGACTTTGTTGCTTCTCCTATCAAGATATGGAATGTATTCCTCCATTCCTTCAACCTGGGTAAATCTTTTTTGACTAACAGAATATACCCCAAATGATAGTGTGCCAGTTCTTGAATCTCACATCTCAACGAGGACTCCGCCATTTAATAATACAGCCTGATTCTCATCTCCAGCCTTCCTAGTCTCCTTTATCCTGATCTACTTTTTCAGTGTTTTATTTTCCACTTATTATCTTCTAACATACCACCTAATTTACTTAATCATTATGTTCTTGTCTTTTCCTCTAATAAAATGTAAGCTCCTTGACAAAGAAATCTTTGTCTGTTTCGTTTTCCTTGACAAAGAGATCTTTGTCTATTTTGCTCACTAATACATCTCAAGTGCCTAGAACTGTGCCTTGCATAAGGCTGGTGCATATGTTAAATGAATGAATGAATGAATCTTAAGAAATAAAAATTAAAAACAATAAGAATATTGTGAGAGTGACTGGAGCTTGGTGGGGTTCTTCTAGAAAGTCCCTTAAAGGATGTATGTTTTACACATAGTTTTGAAAGGATGCTGGGGTGTAATTTGGCAGCAAGAGGAGTAAAGAAACTCCAGGAAATCAGAGTGATGTGTTTGTTGGGTTAAAGTGGGAAGAAAGTAAACGAAGTGTGTCATGTACCCTCTAAGATAACCACATTTATGTAAATAAGAGGGACTTTTTTCAAATATCCCTGAAAAACTAAGCAGTGTCTTATTAGCTGTTGAGTTTCCAGTGCATCATTTGTCTGTCTATAATAGTCAAAAATTGTGGTCCCTTAGACATTTAACATTTTCCAAGGGAAATAAAGCATTTATGCAAAGCAGATGCATGCAACGTAAAATTCAGTCATGATTTTACTGTAACCACAATAAGATCACTACTAGTAGAAAAAGCCATTCCTCAGACGAAGCCAGAACTTAAAAGCCAAGTTCAATTTGATGATGATAGTACAGGTACCAACCAAAGCTGGGTGGTTTTCTGCAGAGACAAGCAGAACCCTTGCTGCTGACCTGCTGCCAAATTCACTCAGGTGCAAAGCAAAATCCTCTTAACATCTGATACTGATGAGGGCACAGTAGAGTCCCAGACACGTATTATTTCTACAAAAAATCAGAAATGACGGTTTGGCTGGAGATAGTGTCTTTAAAAATAATTATTTCTCGTTACAGTTAATTTTATCAATTTGACAAGAATAATCTACGGTAATCTATCTTTATATCTATGAGTCTCTTTACTTATCTATCCATCTTTCTCTGCTTGCTCTATCACATCCCAATGTTTTGCACACTAAAATGATTAATCAGTATTCAGATGTAAATATAAATGTAATCACCCTTTTGCTCTTGGACTCAGGGTTAGAACAGGTTTTTTGCTGAATTCAGAGTATGAAGAGCCTACAAATCAGCAGCACATCAATTCAACCTGAACTCAGACTCTAGAGGTTGCAAACCTATAAGCGACCAAAGTTCAGAAAACAGTCTTTGTTTCGTTTGTTGTTGAGAGGCTGCAAAGGCCTTAACCTTGTCATGGCATAAGACCAGGCTTGTATATAAGCGTTGAGAATGAAAGTCTCCACAAGTCAAGACTGTCCAGGGAAGGCAATGACATCTCCCAAAATTAGTAAACCTCTTTCTCTAGCGGCACACGATGCTGGAGAGGATTATAAATCTACAGCAGAACTACTTTTTATAAGATATGAGCAGCCATCCATTCATCTATTCATGAGACATTTTTATTTACACTATCTGTAAGTTTTTCTTTAAACATATTAATATTAATATGTAAGCATATGTGTAAATACTAATTCCAAGCTTGACTACATTCACTTTGAATGGGAGGGAGCAAAAACTTACGATACTATTGAAAGCGTATTGATTTCTGTAAAATACTCCAATGGTTTAAAGCATATTTTACAGAGTCGACTAGTGTCATCTACCAGTGGTTAACAGCTATTTTATGGCTAACTGAGGGAAGCAACAAGGGGTGTTTTGGAGCAAGCAGGTACCTGAAGGGGTACCGAGATTTTTCTGTAAAAATAAAGATGTCAGTATATATTAGTGGTTTGTATATCAAGAATTAGCAAAGCCACCTGAACCCATTTACTAGCAGCATACTCCAAGCTTATTCCAGAATCCCTAGAAACTCAAGATATTTTTTTCCTGATCCTCTGGGTAGTCTGGGATATTAAGATAAACCCTGCCTGGCTTTTGTAATTTGCCTCCATCTTTGGAGCATATTACGTTGTTGCTTAAGTATCACTAGAGTCTGAAAAATGAAGCCATAGGAAAGAAAAAATAGAAGGAATCACATTTAAATTGTGCATCTGAAAAAGAAGAAGAAATAATGACTATTTTACTGGCACTTATAATAAGCTTTCTGTTCCTTTTTTTTTTTTTTTTCACCTTAACTTGCTTGATGCCAGATAGCAAGGCCGGTAATTCTCTTGCTGGAAATCTGTTATGTGTAACAGAAGAAAACCACCAATAATCTTTCAGAAATAATTTACAGACCCACAAACTCTTACAGCATAATTTATAACAACAAGAGCCTTCCCACCTTTCTGAAAAATAGCAATCACTTCCACAGATCCTGACTAGAAGTTTACTATGAAGGGACTGAAGTTCTCCTAAATCAACTTTTGTTAGGATTAGTGGATATTTCTTCTCTTTATTGGGCAGTTTTAGGAAACTAAAAAAAATTTCCTTTTTCTTATAGTGCAGATAGCTTGAATATCAATGACAGTACTGATTTTTCTGAACTCCTTTACTCCATTAGTGAGATGATAGGCCAGGACTAACCGGGAAAATTCCATTCACTTTACTTACACAAAACTCTCACAAGAATGCCAAGTAAAAAAAAAAAAAAAAAGTTCTTGTTTAGAAAGAAAAAAAAAACATTTAAAATATTTTTCCATTTCTCCTTACCCCCACCAGTGTAAGTGAATGGCAGGGATGCTCCAGCATAAAATCCCACACCAGGCCTAAAACCCCTAGGCTCCTCTTAGGCTCCTAAGCTACATGCTCTCCATCATCATTATCATCATCATCATTGAAGGGCTTCCTCACCCTCCTCTTTCATCCTCTTATCTTCTTTCTTTCTCCCTCTTTCCCTTTTTCCCATAGCCTTCCACTGGCACATATCCGTACCTATGAACATTTTCCCACTTAGTTGCTTGGGATTAAAATGTTTGCTGACCTTGGTAGAAATCTCAGGACTCTTTAGTACACAGTACACCTCCTGAACATTAAGTTGGTCTTTAACCATCATTTATTCTTATTTATTTCAGTCCTCTTTGGCTTTTCATTTCTTCTCTTGGGCCAGAAGAGGCTGAGCCATCCTCAGCCACTCTTGCAGCTTTGAATGAGAGTGCTCCTAATGAAGCAGAGGCACTCTGACAATTTTAGTTTCCATCTCAAGCATTTCTTTAGTCATGGTTTTCCTTTCTTAAAAGGAAAGAAAACTAAAATGGGGGGTGGGGGGAGTCCAAAATAAAGTCCTGTTTAATTAAATTCTCAGGATTCAGAGAAGATTTGTACTCCAGACTTCAGAACCTTAAGGAAATGAGCTCAATCCATGATTTCCCTATTGCGTGTGCTGCAGTACTTTGACATAGGTGCCCATGATCTGCTTGAAGAGGGAGCCATTAGTCTTTGTCTCTAAACTACCCTTACATGATACTTTAATGTCATCCTTGTATTTTCACTCATATTAAAATTTATAAATAAAACTTATTTATTTATAAATACAAAGGCTATTTTATGAGGCCATTTGTTTTCCTATCAGCTGGGAGAGAGGATCTGAGTAATTTAGGAAGGCAAGATTTGCTTAGCTGGAATAAGAAGGAGAATGGTTAAAGCCGAAATTGCTTAATTCTTTCTCACCGAGTAACTGCAGAATTACAGATGTCTCTTAAATTAAATAAATTAATTTCAGTCATGCTTGTTTATTTGTATGCATGTTGCCAAAGTAAAGGCATAATCGCAGAATTAATGATTAGAGAATCCATTAGGTATTCTTCTGGACTCAGTTCCCTTATTTTTCACGTGAACACACGAACTCTTCTATGGTACAAATGCAGCCAGCTAGATGATTGATTAGCCAGCTAATGCATATCAAGGCACACAGTTAAACTCAGAGCTCCAAGCTAAGGCAAAGTTCACCTACTTAAGTCATCTTTAAATGTAATTAAGTCTACTGGGCTCCAGTTATGTGGAACCAGAAACTAGAAAAGTTGGGTTATTCAGTGGAAATAACAACTGGTTGTAATCCACAGACAAAAGTAATGAAAGTATTCAAGAGAAGAAACTTTCTGTTAAAAAGAATCAGATGTTGGGTTATTGACTTTTTAAAAAATATAGCAAACTGTTTCATAACTTGCCAAATAGTATCCGTCTAAGTAAACTAAAATAAAAGCACCACTGATTGGTTTGGGGGGAATCTGATTAGGGCAAGAGTTGAAAGTAACGTGCATTGGGCTAATAGATGGTGTCTTAGTTATCTGGTGCTGCTATAACAGAAATACCACAAGTGGATGGCTTTAACAAAGAGAAATTTATTCTCTTTCAGTCTAGGAGGCTAGAAGTCTGAAATCAGGGTGCCAACTCCAGGAGAAGGCTTTCTGTCTCTGTCAGCTCTGGGGGAAGGTCCTTGCCATCAACCTTCCCCTGGTCTAGGAGCTTCTCAGCACATGGAGGGCAGGTCCAAAGGAAGCGCTATTCTCCTGGCTCTTGTTTCTTGGTGGTGTGAGGTCCCATGTCTCTCTGCTTGCTTCTCTCTTTTATATCTCAAAAGAGATTGACTTAAGACAACCTAACCTTGTAGACTGAGACCTACCTCATTAACATCGTAGAGGTAGGATATACAACACATATGAAAATCACATCAGATGACAAAATGGTGCACAATTACATAATATTGGGATCATGGCCTAGCCAAGTTGACAGATATTTTGGGGGGACACACTTCAATCCGTGACAGATGGACTTTCCTTTCATCACAAAATCCTTATACACCTTTATCCATCCTCATACACAGAAGGGGGGCACCCCCATTCTCTAAGCACAGTGTGCATCTATAAAAGGCACTGTGTCAAACACTGCTCTAACATGTAGTCCCTAAAAAGATCATTTCTGTTATAGAACTGGAAGAATCAAGCTACGTACGAAAGCTCTTTATACATCACTTGCCATTACCCCTTAAGATAATGGCTATACTTGCCTTATGTAAGGAATTTCTATTGCCCCCATAGCAATTTTTTATTATGCCAATATGCAACACCCTCAATCCTCCCCTCTTTCTTTTACTCAGGCTAGATAGAAGAATACTGAAAGTGGCTGGCTTGTAAATTGGCCTGTTAGTAACAAAATGCTGTATATGTGTGCCTTCAAGCAATAGGTACGAAATTCCTATTTACAGAGAAGGAAGTTCCTGCTGACATTATTAAATGATCAAAAAAAATATTGACAACTTGGATATTATTATGGCCAAACATGAAGTCTCAGAGTTGATGAAGAAAAGCCTTGGCTTTTGATTCTCTTTAGAAGACATTCTACATGCTATCTCTCGTTTCTCCATCCATTACAGAAGTTATAAGTTTTGTCTCTTTGGGAAGAATGGTTGATTTCAGTAATTTTTTTTTATGGCTGTCTTAACAGCGAAAACTGTGAAACAACTGAGTTTCACTTTGGGGTCAAAAGAGTATAAGATAAAGGTGGCAAGTGAGAAATCTAAGAGTTAGGGGAGACTGAGGAAACAGAAATTGCCTGGGGAATTAGCAGACACTCCTGGGAATGCTTTGAATTCCCACAGACCATGAAATTAGGAAGGTTCAAACAGCAGGGAGGCCTCAGGTGACATCCGAATCACACTGGCTACATGCCATCTGCACCTTCTACTCTTCTTGTTCTTCGGTGACTTAAAGAAAAATGATAATTTTACCCTTTGACTACTTAGAAAAGATCAATGGATTTCTAGTGGCTGGGAGTGGTGAAGGCGGTGGAGGTACTGTCCTGAATGGTTACAATCTTCAGGTGTTGTTCCTGGAGCAATGTAATCAGCTTCACCTGGGTCATAATTAAAATGATCAACCTAGTACATTCCTTCTAGAATTTAGTTTCTGTTCAGATGGGCATGGTACTTTCTTCAATAAGATAAGGACTAAATAACCTGATGGAGTTTCCATTGTGATGGTTAAGTTTGTGTGTCAACTTGACTGGGCCATGATTCTCAGTGGTTTGATAGTTGTGTGATAGTATGATCACTTCCATAATGAGATTTGATATTATGTGATCACCTCCATGATGGGATCTGTTATGAGTAGCCAATCAGTTGAAAGGGAGTTTCCTTGGATGTGTGGCCTGCACTGAATATTAGTGGATATTCTGGCAAGGCTTGGGGCTTTTTGCTCATTCTGGATCCTATAGCTGGCTCTTGTTTGACTGACCTCCAGTTCTTGGGACTTCAGCTAGCAGCTTGCCTGCCAGTCTTTGGGATTCATCAATCTTCACAGCCTGTAAGCAAAAGCTCCACTCTCCGACCTGCCAATCCTGGGTTCACCATCCCCGGTGGTCACATGCATCAGGAGAAACCTCTATCCTGACCCATGGACTTGGCACGATCCAGCCTCTACAACCTTGTAAGCCATTTCCTTGATATAAATCTCTCTCTAAGTCTATATATATGCATATATATCTGCTTTACTGGTTTTGCTTCTCTAGAGAACACAGCCTAAGACACCCATTGTGCCTTAACTGCCAGGATGCTGAAGGCTCAATTTCTATCATCATTATGTCACTATTATTACCAACATAGTCATCACCATCTGTGCTGAAAACCCATTCAACCTCTGTTGATTTCCTTAATTCTAACAGTTTTCAAATTTGTCACCCTCCAGTCATTGACTGAATTGAAAGAAAAAATTCAAGCCTTGAGTTGCAATACTGAAGGATCCTACGAAGAAAATATTAAACAAAGCAGGGAGCATCAAAATAAAATGGGAGGAATACATAGAGTCATTTTACCAAAAAGAATGGGTCTATGTTCAACCATTTCAGGAGGCAGCATATGATCAGGAACCAATGGTACTAAAGGAAGAAGTCTGTCATGGATTGAATCATGTTCCCCCAAAAATGTGTGTATCAACTTTGTTGGGTCATGATTCCCAGTACTGTGTGGTTGCCCTACATTTTTTGACTGTAATTTTATGTTGAGAGGACTAGGGTGGGATTGTAATACCACCCTTACTCAGGTCACCTCCCTGATTAAAGGTAAAGGGAGTTTCCCTGGGCTGTGGCCTTTACCACCTTTTACCTCTCAAAAGATAAAAGGAAAGGGAAGCAAGCAGAGAGTTGGGGACCTCATAAGACCAAGAAAGCAGCACCAGCAGCAGAGCATGTCTTTTGGACACAGGGTCACTGCACCTGAGAAGCTCCTTGACCAGGGAAGATTGACGACAAGGACTTTCCTCCAAAGCTGGCAGAGAAAGAAAGCCTTCCCCTGGAGCCAACACCCTGAATGTGGACTTGTAACCTACTAGACTGTGAGAAAATAAATTTCTATTTATTAAAGTCATCCACTTGTAATATTTCTGTTATGGAAGCACTAGATGACTAAGACAAAGTCCAAGCTGTACTGAAACCATTTGTGAAAAACAAGCCTCCAGGAATTGACAGAATACCAATTGAGATGTATCAATAAATGGATGCAGTGCTGAAAGTGCTCACTTGTCTATGCCAAGAAATTTGGAAGAGAGATACCTGGCCAACAGGCTGAAAGAGATCCATATTTATGCCTATTCCCAAGAAGGGTAATCCAACAAAATGTGGAAATTATCAAACACTATCATTAATATCACACACAAGTAAAATTTTGCTGATGATCATTTGAAAGTGGCTACAGCAATATATCTGCAGGGAACTGCCAGAAATTCAAGCCAGATTCAGAAAAGGATGTGGACCCAGAGATATCACTGCTAATGTCAGATGGATCCGGGCTGAAAGCAGAGAATACCAGAAAAAGGTTTCTTTGGGTTTTATTGATTATGCAAAGGCATTCGACTGTGTGGATCATAACGAATTATGAATAACATTGCAAAGAATGAGAATTTCAGAACACTTAATTGTGCTCATGAGGAATCTGTACACAGATCAAGAGGCAGTCGTTTGAACAGAACAAGGGGATACTGCACGGTTTAAACTCAGGAAAGGTGTGCATCAGGATTGTATCCTTTCACCGTACCTATTCAATCTGTATGCTGAGCAAATAATCTGAGAAGCTGGACTATCTGAAGAAGATGTGGCATCAGGATTGGAGGAAGACTCATTAACAACCTTCGTTATGTAGATGACACAACCTTGCTTGCTGAGAGTGAATAGCACTTGAAGCACTTACTGATGAACATCAAAGACCACAGCCTTCAGTATGGATTACACCTCAACATAAAGAAAACAAAAATCCTCACAACTGGACCAATAAGTAACATCATTTAAACAGAGAAAAGATCGAAGTTGTCAAGGATTTCATTTTACTTGGATCTACAATCAATGCCCATGGAAGCAGCAGTCAAATAAAAAAATGCATCGCATTGGGCAAATCGGCTGCAAAAGACCTCTTTAAAGTGTTCAAAAGCAAAGACATCACCTTGAGGACTAAGGTGCACCTGACCCAAGCCGTAGTGTTTTCAATCACCTCATATGCATGTGGAACCTGGACAATGGATGAGGAAGACCAAAGAATTGATGCCTTTGAACTGTGGTGTTGGTGAAAAATATTGAGTATACCATGGACTGCCAAAAGAACGAACAAACCTGTCTTGGAAGATGTACAACCAGAATGCTCCTTAGAAGCAAGGATGGTAAGACTCCATTCACATGTTTTGGACATGTTATCTGGAGGGATCAGTCCCTGGAGAAGGACATCATGCTTGGTAAAGTAGAGGGTCAGCAAAAAAGAGAAGGACCCTCAAAGAGATGGATTGACACAGTAGCTGCAATAATTGGCTCAAGCACAGCAACAATTGTGAGCATGGTGCAGGACCGGGCAGTGTTTCATTCTGTTGTGCATAGGGTCATGTCCTGAATTGCATTGTGTCCCCCCAAAATATGTGTCAACTTGGTTAGGCCATGCTTCTCAGCTTTGTGTGGTTGTCCTCTATTTTGTGATTGCAATTGATGTTACAGAGGAATAGGACGGAATTGTAACTCCCTTACCGAGGTCACATCCCTGATCCAATGTAAAGGGAGTTTCCCTGGGGTATGGCCTGTACCACATTTTATCTCTCAAGAGATGAAAAGGGAAGTGAACGGAAAGGGGGGACCTCATACCACCAAGAAAGCAGTGCTGCGAGCAGAGTGTGTCCTTTGGACTCCAGAGTTCCTATGGGGAGAAGCTCCAAGACCAGGAAAAGGTTGATGAGAAGACTAACAGAGAGAGAAAGCCTTTCCCTTCAGATGACACCCTGAATTTAGACTTTTAGCCTACTTCACTGTGAAGAAATAAATTTCTCTTCGTTAAAGCCAGCCACTTGTGGTATTTCTGTTATAGCAGCACTAGATGACTAAGACAGAATTTGGTACCAAGAGAGTGGGGTGCTGCTCCAACAGACACCTAAAATGTGAAGCAGTTTTGAAACTGTGAATGGATAGAGAAGTGACAGTGGCAGGGGACCAGCTGCAGCAGAGAACCTGCAGCAGCAGAGAACAGCAGCGGCAGTACCAGGAGACCAGGGCCAGACAGTGCTGGAGCCAACCCGCCGAGGGAGAGAGCTCAGTGCTTGTATGCAGGAGGCTTCCTGGTGGAGTGGGGTGCTTCCGGGCAGTGAGGCTAGGCTTGCGACCCCTTGAGCAAGAGAGCTGAGTGCCTGTGTGCAGGAGGTTTCCTGGTGGAGTAGGGTGCCTCCAAGCACTTATTGGCGGAGTTAAAGAGCTTTGGAACACTTGCCCCAGCAGGGCAGATAAGGGTATGAGGACTGAGGAGCGAATAGGCCAAGAAATCAGGAAGCAGAAGCTGAAGAGACAAAGAACACAAGAAGCTGAGCTGCCTTAGTCTCAAAGGTATGGCCAGGACTCTGGGGTTTCAAATGGTGGAGCTGTGGCCTCTGGTGTTTCTAAGGGTGGAGTCACCACTCAGATGAACTAGGAGATTGGTATGCCTAAAGCTGAGGGAGCAGAGTTGCTGTCCCAGTGGGCCTGGAAGATGTAGAGACGCCCAAGGCCGAGGGGCCGCCACTCAGAATCTGGAGAGTGTGGCCAATATCTAGAGTCTGGAGGGCAGGGCCATTGTGTAAATTGTCTCAGACAACAGAATATTATTTTCAAAACTTTGAGGGCTAATGTGATGTGTTCTGCTGACTTGCTTGCTACTTGTTATCCCTTGTTTTCCTCCAATTTCTCCCAGTTGTAATGGAAATGTCTACCTTGTGCCTGTTCTGTCATTGTACCTTTGGAATCAGATAACTTGTATTCTAGGTTTCACAGACCAAGAGAAATTTTTGGATTTTGGAGTTAAGACTTTCGCTATGATCTGATGGGGTGAATATGTTTTGCATGTTGCGAAGATGTGATTTTCTGGGGGCCAAAGTGTGGAATGTCATGGAATGAATTGTGTCCCCAAAAAATATGTGTCAACTTGGTTAGGCCATGATTCCCAGCATTGTGTGGTTGTCCTGCAATTTGTGATCACAGTTTTATGTTAAAGAGGTATAGGGTGGAAATGTAACACCCTTACCCAGGTCACATCTCTGATCCAATGTAAAGGGAGTTTCCCTGGGGTGTGGCCTGCATCACATTTTATCTCTCAAGAGATAAAAAGGAAAAGGAAGTGAGCAGAGAGGAGGGACCTCATGCCACCAAGAAAGCAGTGCTAGGAGCAGAGTATGTCATTTGGACCCGGGGTCTCTGCACAGAGAAGCTCCTTGTCTGGGGGAAGATTGATGAGAAGGTCAACAGAGAGAAAGCCTTCTCCTGGAACTGACACTCTGAATTTGGACTTTGAGCCTACTTTACTGTGAAGAAATAAATTTATCTTTATCAAAGCCATCCACTTTTGGTATTTCTGTTATAGCAGCACTAGATGACTAAGAGAGGTCACTCTCAGTCAGATTTGATTCAACAGCATCTAACACACACAATCATTGACTACTCAGGCTGGTGATCCATAAATGGCTCTACTTTACTACACACTACTACCTCAATGTAAGCATTGTCATCAGCTGAAACTGAATGACTTACCAAATCTTAAGCTACAATTTATCAACCTGTGCCCATAACCTCTCATTCCTTCAGCTCTTTCACTCTCTATCTTCTAAAACTCTTGTTGTTAGACATCTGGACCCTACCTTTTTCCTCCAGACAATCACCCCCTCATAGTTTTCCTTCCATTCTTTCCACCATGATGAATAATATTGCTTTCACCCTCAACCTTCTGGCCTTATTTTTTCCACTACACCCACTCTGGAAACCTTTATCTTATAATAATTATTAGGTCAAACCAATCATATGTACCCTGGACCCCCACCTCATGGAAGCTAAGCACCACTAGATGAAAAGCACATAAATTGATTGTTGCCAATGTAAATGTTTAGACTCGGCTTGGCTTCACCATTGCTTGATGATCTATATTTGTGCACAGGGTAGCCTCCCTCATTTTTTCAAATCTTAACTACATTACTCTTTACATAGCACCTTATCTGCTCTTTTCTGCACCAGTTAGATGCTTTAAAATTAAATTTTCAGAAGGTGGGGCGAAGATGGCAGAGTAATCAGATGATTCCAGTGGTCCCTCATACAAAAAAGACCCCCCCAAAAAACATGTAACTTGATTATATATGACAATCTAGGGGCCTGAACATCAAAGGCAAAGTTGAGGAATCGAAGTTAGTGGCAGGAGGAGGGAGAGACAGTTTAGAAGCAACTAGGAGTTTCCAGACCTGACCCAGCAGGAATCAGCACCCTCTGGGCTGGATCAGTTGGCCTACAAGGTGAGGCAAGCAGAGGCATTTGGGATGCGTTTTCCACAATGGGAGAGATTGAGTGGCAGAGAGTCTACTCAAACTTCCAGAACCAGTGAAAAGCAGCACTCAATCAGCAAAAGTACACGCATCTAACCAACCACATGGGTGAAAAAAAAAACCCTGTTTGGGAAGAAACTCTTTCCCATTTACCTGCTCTCTCCCCACTCTGCACTGGATCCTGGGCTGGCTTCACTGACTGTCACTTCCCTGGGCTGGAAGTAAGACCCATCATGTACCCTGAGCCATTTTCCCAAACTTGGAGAGGGAACAAATTAACAAACAGGGAAAAATAATCTTCCAGCTCCCCTGAACTGGGAACTCAGGTCAGGCACAGATCCTTTGCCTAGGCACAGGCATAAAGGGTCCACAAACTTTAAATGCTTTTTACCCCTGCATAGACTAGTGTGGGCCCATTTCAACAGCATTGGCCCTCATTAGCACAGTACAGCAGGGTATTTGCTGAAGCCTAACTTCACTGTATCAGCTATAGTGGAGTGGCATGTTCGTGACATTTGACACCACTCTGCCCATTAAGAAGGGTCTGCACGTACCCACATCAGCAGCCTGGGGACTGGTAGCTCCACCCATGCCACCTAGTCACCTGAAAATGGAATCTAAGAAAAAGTGGGGCCTCCCAGTCCTTACTGCCAAAAGCATTGGGTATCCATAGTCCAGCTGCACAACCCACCCACCAACCACTCTAGAGAACAAGGACATGCTTTCTCCCAGACACTCAGGGGCAGCCGTCTGCCCCCTACCTTGCTCAGAGCATGACCCTCTACTGCAGCCAGATAAAAAAAAAAAAAAAACTGTGCCTAATCAATCACCTCTGCCCATCTAGGACTGTAGGCAAAAGCCTGAACCACGCACTTGGTGACCAACTACCTGGACACCCCAGCTGGATCTATATAAGAAAAATATATGGACTCCTGGGTTAACATACCTAGTAACATATCTGACCACCTGGTGACAGGACGTTACAGCTTTGAAGGCACCAATAATCAAACTAGCTCACATGAGCAGCATATTTGGGCATATCGAAACAAAACTAGAAGCTAGAACAGAGTAAACAAACATAAAATAAATAAATATAATATCTTATTGATGGCTCAGAGAAAACAGTCAATATCAAAGCACATAAAGAGGCAGACCATGATGGCTTCAGCAAGCTCCCAAAACAAAGAATCAAGAAGTCTTTGGGAGGAAGAGAAATTCTTGGAATTACCACAGGTAGAATGCAAAAGATTGGCATGCAGAACTCTTCAAGAGATCAGGAAGGAGATCAGGCAAAATGCAAAACAAGCCAAGGAACACACAGACAAACCAATAGAGAAACTTAAGAAGGTTATAGAAGCACACAATGACAAATTTAACAGGCTGCAAGAATCCATAGAGAGACAGCAAACAGAAATCCAAAAGATTAACAATAAAATTTCAGAATTAGACAACTCAATAGAAAGTCATAGGAGCAGAATTGAGACAATGGAAGTCAGAATTAGTGAGACTGAAGATAAAGCACTTGACACCAACTTTTTTAAGGAAAAATCAGATAAAAGAATATTAAAAATGAAGAAACTCTAAGAATTATGGGGCCTTTATCAAAGGAATAACCTGCAACTGATTGGAGTGGCAGAACAGGGGGCTGGGGGCTGGGGAAACAGAAAATACAGAGAGAATTGTTGAAGACTTGTTGGCAGAAAGCTTCCCTGATATCATGAAAGATGAGAAGACATCTATTCAAGATGCTCCTCAAACCTCACACAAGGTAGATCCCAAAAGAATGTCACCAAGACATATTATAATCAAACTTTCCAAAACCTAAGATAAAGAGAGAATTTTAAGAGTGGCTAGGGATAAATGAAAAGTCACCCACAAAGGACAGTCAATAAAACTAAGATCAGACTACTTGGCAGAAACCATTCAGGCAAGAAGGCAATTGGATGACATATATAAAGCCTTGAAGGAAAAAAATTACCAGCCAAGAAATATATGTCAAGCAAAACTGTTTCTCAAATATGTTGACAAAATTAGGGCTTTCCAGATTAAAAGAAGTTTAGGGAATTTGCAAAAACCAAACCAAAATTACAAGAAATACTAATGCGAGTCCTCCAGTTAGAAAATCATTAATATCAGATAACACCCCCAAGACTAGAACACAGGACAGAGTAACCAGATATCAACCCAGATAGGGAAGTCACAAAAATAAATCAAAGCTAAAACACTGAAAATAAGGAAACAGAGACATCGATACATAAATGATGACAATATTTAAAAAAAAAGAGGGACTAAAAAATGTAGTCATAGAGCTTTCATATGGAAACGAAGTCAAAGCAATATAGAAAAATAAAAGATTTGCTTAAACTTAGAAAAATAGGGGTAATATTAAGGTAACCACAAAGGAGACTAACAACCCTACTCATCAAAATAAAATACGAGAAAAACATAAAGACTCAGCAAATACAAAATCAACAGCAGTGAAAAAAATGAAAAGAAAATACATAAAGAAAAATGACTCAGCACAGAAAATTAAGTGGAACAAAGAAACTATCAACAACACAAACAAAAAAAAGACACCAAAATGACAGCACTAAACTCATACCTATCAATAATTACGCTGAATGTGAATGGACTAAATGCACCAATAAAGAGACAGAGAGTGGCAGAATGGATTAAAAAAAAAAAAAAAAAAAACCACGATCTGTATATATGCTGCTCACAAGAGACACACTTTAGACTTAAAATACAAAAACAAACTAAAACTCAAAGGATGGAAAAATATATATACCAAGCTAACAACAATCAGAAAAGAGCAGGAGTAGCAATATTAATCTCTGACAAAATAGACTTTAAAGTAAAATCCACCACGAAGGATAAGGAAGGACACAATATAATGATTAAAGGGTCAATTTTTTTTATACCAGGAAGATATAACCATAATAAATATTTATGAACCCAATGACAGGGCTCCAAAATACATAAAACACCCTCTAACAGCAATGAAAAGAGAGACAGAGAGCTCCACAATAATAGTGAGAGACTTCAACACATGACTTTCTGTGAAGGACAGAACAGCCAGAAAGAAGCTCTATAAAGATACTGTTTTAGTTATCTAGTGCTGCCATAACAGAAATACCACAAGTGGATGGCTTTAACAAAGGGAAATTAATTTTCTCACAGTCTAGTAGGTTATAAGTCCACATTCAGGGTGTCATCTACAGGAAAAGGCTTTCTTTCTCTGTTGGCTCTGGAGGAAGGTCCTTGTCCTCAGTCTTCCCCCGGTCAAAGAGGTTCTCAGGTGCAGGGACCCTGTGTCCAAAGGACACGTTCTGCTCCTGGTGCTGCTTTCTTGGTGGTATGAGGTCCCCAGCTCTCTGCATGCTTCCCTTTCTTTTTATCTTTTGAGAGATAAAAGGTGGTACTTGCCATACCCCAGGGAAACTCCTTTTACCTTGGATCAGGGAGGTGGCCCGAGTGAGGGTGGTGTTACAACCCCACCCTAATCCTCTCAACATAAAATTACAATCACAAAATGGAGGATGACCATACAATACTGGAAATCATGTCCTAAACAACTTGTTATACACATGGGGCGGGGACGTAATTCAATCCATGACAGACACAGAAGATCTAAATGCCACAATCAACCAACTTGATCTCATAGACATATACAGAACACTCCACCCAACAGCAGCCAAGTATATTCTCTTTTCCAATGAACATGGAACATTCTCTAGAATAGACCACATATTAGACATAAAGCAATCCTTAACAGAATCCAAAGTATCAAAATATTACAAAGCATCTTTTCTGACCACAAAGCCATAAAAGTAGAAATCAATAATAGAAAAAGCAAGGAAAAATAATCATACACATGAAAACTGAACAACTCCTTGCTCAAAAACTACTGGGCTATAGAAGAAAGTACAGATGGAATAAAAAGAAATTCACAGAATCAAATGAGAATGAAAACACATCTTAACAGTTCCATTGGGGCATGGCAAAAGCAGTGCTCAGAGGTCAATTTATAGCAATAAATGCACACCTCCAAAAAGAAGAAAGGGCCACAATCAAAGTATTATCCCTACAACTCAAAGAAATAGAAAGAGAGCTGCAAAAGAAGCCCTCAAGCACCAGAAGAAAGCAAATAATAAAAATTAGAGCAGAATAAAATGAAATAGAAAAACAGTTGAAAGCATAAACAAGACCAAAACCTGGTTCTTTGAAAAGATTAACAAAATCAATAAACTACTGGCCAAACTGACAAAAGAAAAACAGGACAGGAAGCAAATAACCCAAATAAGAAATAAGATGGGCGATATCACAACAGACCCAACTGAAATTAAAAGAATCATAACAGAATACTGTGAAAAATTATACTCTAACAAATTGTAAAACCTAGAGAAAATTGGCAAATTTCTAGAAACACACTACCTACCTAAACTAACACAGAGGGAGAACAACTAAATAAAACTGTAACAAAAGAAGAGATTGAAAATGTAATTTAAAAACTCCCAACAAAAAAAAGCCCTGGTCCTGAGAGTTTCACTGGAGAATTCTATCAAAGTTTCAGAGAAGAGTTAACACCACTACTACTAACGGTATTTCAAAGCATAGAAAACAATGAATACTCTCAAAATTATTCTATGAAGCCAGCATAACCCTGATACCAAAATCAGGTGAAGACACCATTAAAAGAGATAATTACAGACCAAAATCCCTTATGAACATAGATGCAAAAATCCTCAATACAATTCTAGCAAATAGAATTCAACAACACACCAAAAAAATAATTCGTCATGACTAAGTGGGGTTTATACCAGGTATGTAGCGGTGGTTCAACATTAGAAAAACAACTAATGTAATCATCACGTAAATAACACAAAAGACAAGAACCTTGTGGTCTTATGAATTGATGCAGAAAAGGCATTTGACAAAGTCCAACACCCACTCACGAAAAAACTGTCAGCAAAATAGGAATAGAAGGTAAATTCCTCAACATAATAAAGGGCATTTATACAAAGCCAACAACCGACATCATCCTAAATGCAGAGAGTCTGAAAACATTCCCCTTGAGAACGGGAACCAGATAAGGATGCCCTTTATCACCGGTCTTATTCAACATTGTGTTGGAGGTCCTAGTCAGAGCAATTAGTCTAGAAAAAGAAACAAAGAGCATTCAAATTGGTAAGGAAGAAGTAAAACTATCCGCATTTGCAGATGATATGATGTTGTATACAGAAAACCCCAAAGAATTCACAAGAAAATTACTGAAACTGGTAGATTTCAGCAAAGTATCAGGATACAAGTTAAAAAATAAATAAATAAACATACAAAAATCAGTTGGATTCCTCTATACCAACAAAGAGAACTTCAAAGAGAAAATCACATATCAACATCATTTACCATACTGCCAGGAAGATAAAATACTAAGGAATTAATCTAACCAGAGATGTAAAAGACCTAAACAAAGAGAACTACAAGACAGTACTGCAAGAAACCAATTTCATATGGAAAGGTAAGAGGTCCCAGGAGAGTAAGGAGTTACCAAAGAAGAACAACAAAGTGGGAGGCCTCACACTATCTGATTTTAGAACCTATTATACTGCCATGGTAGCCAAAACACCCTGGTACTGGTACTGGTACTGGTACAACAGATAAATAGATTGATGGAACAGAATTGAGAAACCAGATGTAAATTCATCCATCTGTGAGCAGGTGATATTTGACAAAGGCGCAAAGTCTGTTAATAGGAAAAAGACAGTCTCTAACAAATGGTACTGGCATAACTGGATATCCATCTGCAAAACAATGAAAAAAGACCCATATGTCACACCACGCCACACAAAAACTAACCCAAAATCGGTCAAAGACCTAAATATAAAATCTAAAATGATAAAGATCATGGAAGAGACTTCTGGCCAACATGGCACCATAGGCTGAAGCATCACATCAACCCTCCACAGCAAAGACCTGAAAAACTAAGTAAAACAAATGTCATTCCTGGAACCCAAAGTGTCAATTGGAGAGATAAAGAACTCAGCCAAACACCAAATGGAATAAGAAACTAACAGAGGACAGAGAGCAAGGAAAGACACGTGCAGAGGACACGTATGAGCTAACGCAGCATGGATCTGCCATCTTTGACTCCTGTCGGGGATCAGCAGTCAGGGAGCATGGGAAAGCAGCTTCATGGAGCTCCCAGCAGGAGACAGAGCTCCCAGTAGCCAGTGATACAGGCTTTCCCACTCCCCTATCTTCTCCCTGCTGCTCTACTTCCGAGATTCCTGGCTGGATATGGTGGCTCAGCCTGCCAGGAAGTACAGCATTCATGCTGCTAGGATTTGCCCAACCCATATCAGAGACTGGTGGACAAGGAGTATGGGAAAACAGATTTGCGAAGTTCCCAGTAGGAGACAGAGCACCTGGTAATGAGCGGTATATGCTTCCCTAACTCCCACCTGTCTTCCTGCCCCCCTTCAGCCTCCTCTGCTTCCTGCCAGCTGCAGTCTCCTGGCCATGAGGCACTGCTTTGGGCCAGGGAGCACTTGGGTTTGCCTGGTCCACATTGGCCAGCTCCCTGAGATGGTGCTGCTTCTTTCCATTTCTTTTAGTTTCTTCCGTGCCTCCCATCATCTCCCATTTCTTTCTCTCGAACACCTCCGTGTGCCATCCTTGCTTCCTCTTGAAAGGTTGTGAAGCTCCACTCGACTGGGAACCAATCCCCCAGCCCACGACACCACGCTGGTGGGATCCCTGGAGACTTTTTTGGGGGCTTGTTTTGTTTTGCTTTCCTTTGTTCTGTTTGTTTTCTTTTTCTTTTTGAGACCTGAGAGCCCCTTCTAGCCAGGCTGGACTTCACAGCTTAGCAACCACTCCCCCATCCACATACATGTAATCCCTCGCTGGCATTTCTTTTTTTCTCATTTTTATTTTTCTTATCTTTTTCCCTTTCTGCCTTTCTCCATTTCTCAGTTCTCATCTCTATGCTTACCCTTTTTTTCCTGTCTCCTGAATACCTAGTGCTATGTGACATCTATACCCACTCTAGCCAGGCTATACTGGGCAGCCTGGGAGCCACATCTCCAGTCTTTGCAGCCATATTGGTGGGACCCCTGAAGGCTTTTCTTTTCTTTTCTTTTTTTCCCCCAAATTTTTATCTAGTTATTGTTTTTTTCTTTTCCCCTTTTTCTTGGTCTCTTATCTCTCCTCTCCAACAGAAAGCTCCCTTAGCACCCTTTCTTTTTTTCTTTTCTTTGTTTGTTTTTGACTCCTGTTACTTTCTCCTCTCTCTCCTCTTTCCCATACCAATATTAGCTTAATACATCACAACCTCCCCTCCTTTCCTGTCTACCTGCACCATGCACTGAACATCACACCTCTGAGCAGCACAGGCATGGCCTACTGGAACCTACACAGCACTGATTCCTGGCCCACCCTATCGGCCCTAGTACTTGCCACAAACAACTTAGCCTCTCCCCTTCAGCTGGACCTGCTTTGCTGCATAATAGCTGAGTGACTGGCCCTGCCCATTGGACAGGGAAGTGAAAACTGTTGTGACCACAGACAAGCAAACAAAGAATGCACAGGCCACTTGCTCAGGCATAACCAATTAAAACAAACAAACAAAAAAGGACAAAACAATAAATCTACAATCAAGAAACAAAGAAAATAACTACTGAATGTCTCAAAGACACCAGACAATATCATGACATACGAAGAAGAACAGGATGGTTCTAGTAGTTGTCCAAAATAAAACACCAGACGACTTTCCAGTAGAAGAAACGGCACTAGAACTACCTGACAGGGAATTCAAATCTCTAATATTCAGGGCTATCCAAGAGTTGAAGTAACAAGCAGAGAAAAATTAGGAAAAAATAGACAAATTTATGAAAAAGTTAGACAAAATCATGAAAAATACAGACAAAAGAGTGGAAGAATTCAGGAAAATAACACAGAAAAAAATGCCAAAATAAATTCACAAGTAGAAATCATACAAAAACATACAAAAACAACTAGAAATCCAAGAGATAAACAAGATTTCAGAAATGGACAGTGTCATAGAAGGGCTGAGGAGCAGGTTTGAAATGATGGAAGACAGGATCAAAGAAACTGAAGATAAACATTTGGATGCACTCTTTTTGAGGAAAATTCTGAAAAAAGAATGAAGAAACCCTAAGTATTATGTGAAATACAATCGAAAGCAAAAATTTTCGAGTGATCAGAGTCCCAGAACAGGGAGGGAAAGTGGAAAACATAGAGAGGGTCATTGAAGAATTGCTGACAGAAAACTTCCCTAATATCATGAGTGATGAAAAGCTGACCATCCAAGAAGCTCCACAAACCCCATATAGGATAGATCCCAAAAGAAAAACACCAAGGCATATCATAACCACACTTGCTAAAACCAAAAAAAAACCCAAAGACAAAGAAAAACTCCTGAGAGCAGCTCAAGAAAAATAAAAAGTCACATACAGAAGAGAAACAGTAAGACTAAGCTCTAATTATTCAGCAGAAACCATGCAGTCAAGAAGGCAATGGGATGACATACATAAAACATTGAAAGAAAAAGTTTGCCCACCAAGAATAATACATCCTGCAAAACTTTTGTTCAAATATGATAGTGAAATTAGGACATTTCCAGATAAATAGAAATTAAGGGAATATGTACAAACCAAACCAAACTTAGAAGAATTATTAAAGGGAGTCCTTCGGCCTGAGAACAAACGACATCAGACCACAGCGTGAATCTAGGACCCAAGATTGTACCAGCCAGATGCCAACCTAGAAAATGAACTCTCAAAGTCTATCCAAAACCAAAAGAATTGCAACAGGGAATCAGAGAGGTTAATCTGTAAATGAAAACAATGTCAGGACAATAAAAGAGGGAATAAATTGTGTAGGTATAGAACTTTCTAATGGAGAGGAAGGCAAAGAAACACCAAGTAATAATAGACTGATTCAAACTTAGAAAGATAAAATTAAATTTCAAGGTAACCACAAAGAAAGTTAACAAACCTACTCATCAAAATAAAGAAGAAAAACATAAAGTCTCAATAAAAACAAAATCTACAAAAACAAAGAGAAATGAAAAAGAAATCCACAAACAAAAGTCACTCAGCACAGAAGAGTAAGAGGGACAAAGAAAATGTTAGCAACACAAAAAAAGCACTACAAAATAAATTACAGCGATAAACTCACACCTAGCAATAATTACGCTGAATGTAAATGGCCTAAATGAACCCATAAAGAGATAGACAGAATGGATAAAAAAAACAGGATCCATCAATATGCTGTCTACAAGAGACACACCTTAAAAACAAAGACATAAATTGATTAAAAATTAAAGGATGCCAAAAAAAAAAAAAATCAAGCAAATAACTACCAAAAAATAACAGGAGTGGCTATTCTAACCACAGATAAAATAGACTTTAAAACAAAATCCATCATAAAAGACAAAGAAACGTACTATATTAATGATTAAATGGATGACCCATCATGAAGACTTAATCATAATAAATATCTATGCTCCCATCGACAGCACTGGGATTCCCAATGACAGGGCTCTAAAACACATAAAATAAACTCTAACAGCACTGAAAAGAGAAACTGACAGTTCCACAATAATAGCAGGAGACTTCAACATACCTCTCTCACTAAAGGACAGATTATCTAGAAAGAAACTCAACAGAGATACAGAACAGCTAAAGAGCTCAATCAGCCAACTTAACCTCATAGACATATACAGAACATTCCATTCTTTTCCAATGCACATGGAACGTTCTCCAGAATAGACCACATTATAGGCCACAGAGCAACTCACAACAAAGTCCAAAACACTGAGGTAATACAAAGTATCTTCTCTCACCACAATGCCATCAAAGTAGAAATTAACAAAAAGAAGAGTAAGGAGAAAAAAAAATCAATTACATGGAAACGGAATAACACCCTTCTTAAAAACCACTGGGTAATAGAAGAAATCAGGGATGGAATAAAAAAATTCCTAGAATCTAATGAGAATGAAAACACATCATACCAAAACCTTTGAGACACAGCAAAGGCAGTCCTCAGAGCTCAGTTTATAGCAATAGATGCACACATCAAAAAAGAAGAAAGTGACAAAATCAAAACATTAGCTACACAACTAGAACAAATAGAGAACAGCAAAAGAAGAAAGGAAATAATAAAGATCAGAGCAGAAATAAATGAAATAGGGATAGAAAAACAATAGAAAGATCAACAAAACCCAAAGTTGGTTCTTTGAAAGCATCAACAAAATGGACAAACCACTGGCCAAACTGACAAAAGAAAAACAGAAGAGGACACAAATAACCCAAATAAGAAATGAAACAAGGGACATTACAACAGACCCATCTGAAATAGAAAGGATCATAACAGAGTATTATGAAAAACTATACTCAACAAATTTGAAAACCTGGAGGAAATGGACAAATTTCTAGAGACACACTACCCACCCAAACTAACACAAAATGATGTTGAAACTCTGAACAGACTCATAACAAGAGATTGAAAAGGTAATTTAAAAAATCCCAACAAAAGAAGTCCTGGCCCAGGTGGCTTCATTGGAGAATTCTACCAAACATTCAGAGAAGAGCTTATACCAGTACAAATCAAGCTATTTTAGAGTATAGAAAAGGAAGCAATACTGCCAAATTCATTCCATGAAGCCAGCATAACCCTGATACCAAAACCAGGCAAAGACAACACAAAATAAGAAAATCACAGACTGATACCTCCCATGAATATAGATGCAAAAATTCTCAATGCAATTCTAGCCGATAGAATTCAACATTATATCAAAACAAAAAAAAAAATACACCACAACCAAGTAGGATTCATACAAGGTATGCAAGAATGGTTCAACATTAGAAAATCAATCAATGTAATCCACCGCACAAACAAAAAGAAAGAAAAGAATCACATGATCATCTCAATCGATGCAGAAAAGGCATTTGACAGAGTCTGACACCCATTCCTGCTAAAAACTCTCAATAAAATAGATACAGAAGGGAAATTTCTCAACATAATAAAGGGCATCTATGCAAAACCAATGGCCAACATCATTTTTATTGGAGAGAGGCTGAAAACATTCCCCTGAGAACAGGAACAAGACAAGGATGTCCTTTATCACCACTCCTATTTAACATTGTGTTGGAAGTCTTAGCTAGAGCAATAAGACAAGAAACAGAAATAAAGGGCATCCATATTGGTAATGAAGAAGTTAAACTGTCCCTATCTGCAGATGATATGATACCATACATAGCAAACCCAAAAGACTCCACAAGAAAGCTACTGGGACTAAGAAATATTTGGCAGAGTGGCAGGATACAAGATAAACATACAAAAATCAGTTGGATTCCTATACACCAATAAAGAGAATGACAAGAAGGAAATTATGAAAACAATACCATTTATAATAGCCCCTAAAAAAATAAAATACTTGGGAATAATTCTAACCAGGGATGTAAAAGACCTATACAAAGAAAACTACAAAACACTACTGCAAGAAACCAAAAGAGGTCTACATAAATGGAAAAATATACCATGCTCATAGATAGGTAGACTCAACACTGTGAAAATGAAAATTCTACCTAAAGCAATTTACAAATACAAGGCAATACCAATCCAAATACCAAAAACATTTATTAAAGAGATGGAAAAACTTATCATTTACTTTATATAGAAAGGTAAGACGCCCTGGAAAAGTAAAGCACAATTGAAGAAGAAGAATAAAGTAGAAGGACTTGCACTACCTGACCTCAGAACCTACTATACAGCTATGGTAGTCAAAACAGCCTGGTACTGATACAACAGATACATTGACCAATAGAACTAAATCGAGAATCCAGATGTAATTCCCTCCACCTATGGGCACCTGATCTTTGACAGGCCAAAGTCCATCAAATGGGGAAAAGACAGTCTTTTTTTAACAAATGATGCTGGCAAAACTGGATGTCCATCTGCAAAAAAAAAAAAAAAAAAAAGAAACAGGACCCGTTCCTCACACCATATATAAAAACTAACTCAAAATGGATTAAAGACGTAAATATAAAGCCAAAAAATATGAAGTACATAGAAGAAAAAGTAGGATCAATGCTACAGGCCCTAATACATGGCTTCAACAGAATAGAAACCACAACCAACAACACTCAAGCTCCAGAGGATAAGCTAGATAACTGGGATCTTCTAAAAATTAAACAATTATGCTCATCAAAAGACTTCACCAAAAGAGTAAAAAGAGAATCTACAGACTGGGGAAAAAAAATTGGCTATTATAAATCAACCAAAAGCCTAATCTCTAAAATCTACAAGAAAATCCAACTCCTCTACAACAAAAAGAAAACAGTCCGATTAAAAAATGGGCAAAGGAACAGATACTTCACCAAAGAAAACATTCAAGCGGCCAACAGATACATGAGGAAATGTTCACGGTCTCTAGCCGTCAGAGAAATGCAAATCAAAACCACAATGAGATATCATCTCACCCCAACATTACTGGCATGAATCAATACAACAGGAAATAATAAATGTTAGAGAGGCTGCAGGGAAATTGGAAATTTTATGCACTGCTGGTGGGAATGCAAAATGGTACAACTATTTTGGAAGACAATATAGTGCTTAGAAAGCTAGAAATAGAAATACCATATGATCCAGCAATCCCACTCCTAGGAATACATCCTAGAGACATGAGAGTTGTCACATGAATGGACATATGCACACCCATGTTCACTGCATCATAGTTCACGACAGCAAAAAGACGGGAACAACCTAGATGTCCATCAACAGATGAAGGATAAACAAACTGCTGTACATACACACAATGGAGTATCAAGAAACGATAAAGAACAATGACGAATCTGTGAAGCATCTCACAACATAGAGGAATCTGGAGGGCATTATGCTGAGTGAAATAAGTCAATCACAAAAGGACAAGTAATGTATGAGACCACTACTGTAAAAACTCATGAAAACTTTTACATAGAAAAGGAAACAATCTTTGAGAAATGCAAATCAAAACTACAATGAGATAGCATCTCACCCCAACAAGGCTATCATTAATTCAAAAAACACAAGGTAGTAAATGTTGGAGAGGTTGTGGAGAGACCAAAACGCTTATACACTGCTGGCGGAAATGTAAAATGTTACAACCACTTTGGAAATCGATTTGGTGCTTCTTAAAAACTAGAAATAGAAGTACCATACTATCCAGCAATCCCACTCCTTGGAATATATCCTAGAGAAATAAGAGCCATTACAAGAATATATGATATATGCGCTCCCATGTTCGTTGCAGCACTGTTCACAATAGCAAAAAGATGGAAACAACACAGGTGTCCATCAAAGGACGAATGGATAAACAAATTAGGGTATATTTACACAATGGAATACCACGCAATGATAAAGAAGAGCGATGAAGCCTCGAAACATAACATGCATGAATCTGGAAGGCATTATGCTGAGTGAAATTAGTCAGTGACAAAAGGACAAATACTGTATGACACCATTATTGGAAGAGCTCATGAAAAGGTTTAAACACAGAAGAAAACATTCTTTGATGGTTAGAAGGGTGCGGAGACAGGTGACGGGTATTCACTACCTGGATAGTGGATAAGAATTATTTTAGGTGCAGGGAAGAACAACACACAATGCAGGGGAAGTCAGCACAACTGGACTGAACCAAAAGCTGAGAAGCCTCCCAAATGCAACCAAACACTTCAAGGGACAGAGTAGCAGGGGCAGAGGTCTGGGCACCATGGTTTCAGGGGACTTCGGGATCAACTGGCATAAAAAAGTTTATTAAGAAAGCTTTCTGCATTCCATTTTGGTGAGTGGTGTCTGGGGTCTTAAAAGCTAACGAGCAGCCATCTAAGATACATCAATTTGTCCCAACCCACCTAGAGCAAAGGAGAATGAAGCGCCAAAGACACAAGGAAAATATTAGGCCAAGAGACAGAAAGAGCCACATAAACCATAGACTCCGTCAGCCTGTGACCAGTAGAACTAGATGGTGCCTAGCTACCAACAACGACAGCCCTGACAGAGAATATAACAGAGAGTACCAGATGGAGCAGGAGAAAAGTGGGGTGTAGAACTTAAATTCTAGTAAAAAGACCTGACTTAATGATTTGACTGGACTGCAGGGACCCTGGAAGACATGGCCTCCAGACTCTCCGTCAGACCAGAACTGAAATGATTCCCAAATCCAACTCTTCAGACAAAGATTGGACTGGACCATAAGACATAAAATGATACTCGTCAAGAGAGTGCTTCTTACAAGTAGATACATGAGACTAAATGGGCAACTTCTGTCTGGGAGCTAGATGAGAAGACAAAAAGGGACAGGAGCTGGTTGAACGGACACAGGAAACCAGGGACTGACAGGAGGAGTGCACTATCACATTGTGTGGAGAGCAACTAGGGTCACATAACGTGTGTATAAATTTTTATATGAGGAACTAATTTGAACTGTAAACTTTCACTTAAAGCACAGTAAAATAAAGAAATAAATAAATTTACACTGATTGTTTTCCTTTCTTCAATTCTCAATCACATTTCAACTCTCCTGTTCTTTGATTTCCTTTGAAATTACTGTAGGCAAAATTATTAACATTCTTCTTGTTGCTCAAACCAGTGGATATTTTCTTAGTTTTTTTTTAAATAATATTTTATTGTGTTTCAGGTGGAAGTTAACACAGCAAATTAGGTTACCCTTTAAATTATTCTGTGCCATTGGTCACAATTTTTATACTTTGTCAGGATTCTAATTATTTCTGTTCTGTTTCCATTGATCTATTCCCCCCCCCCCCCCCGCCCCTTGCCTTCTCATCTTTGCTTTTGGGTAAATGTTGACTGTTTGGTCTCATACAGTTAATTGATTAAGGAAGCACATTACTCACAAATGATATGTTTTGGTTGTTAGGAGCTGTCCAGTCTTCTTTCTTTAGTACCATTGGTTCCTGATCATATGCTACCTCCTGAAATGGTTGAATGTCGACCAATTCTTTTTGGTATAGTGACTCTGGGTATCCTTTCCACCTTATTTGAATGCTTCCTGTGTCATTTAATATTTTCCCTGTAGAATCCTTCAATGTTACAACTCAGGGGTTGAATTTTTCTTCAGTTCTTTCAGTTTGAGAAATGCTGAGGGTTTTCTTCCCTTTTGGTTTCTATCTCCAGATAGATGGTATGTTGTTACTGTTAGGTGCTGTCAATTGGTTCAGACTCATAGCCATCCTATGCACAACAGAAGGAAACACTGCCTGGCCCTGTGCCATCCTCTCAATTGTTGCTATGCTTGAGCCCATCATTGTAGTCACCGTGTCAATCCATCTCATTGAGCGTCTTCCTCTTTTATACTGACCCTCTACTTTACCAAGCATGATGTTCTTTCCTACGGACTAATTCATCCTGATAACATTTCCAAGTTTTGTGAGACACAGTCTCGCCATCCTTGCTTCCAAGGAGCATTCTTGTTGTACTTCTTCCAAGACAGATTTGTTCGTTCTTTTGGCAGTCCATGGTATATTCAATATTCTTTGCCAGCACCACTATTCAAAGACATCAATTCTTCTTTGGTCTTCCTTATTCATTATCCAGTTTTAACATGCACGTGAGGCAATTGAAAATACCATGGCTTGGATCAGGCCCACCTTAGTCCTCAAGGTGATATCTTTGGCTTTTAGTACTTTAAAGAGATCTCTTGAAGCCAGTTTGCCCAATGCAATGCATCTTTTGATTTCTTAACTGGTGCTTCCACGGCAAGGCTCGCAAGTTTTTGCATGCTCTGGATCCTGCAGCTGGCTCCTGTTCATCTGACCTCCAGTTCTTGGAACTTGAGCTAGCAGCTTAACTGCTGTTCTTGGGACTTAAGCCAGCACCTTGTCTGCCAATCTTAGGATTTGTTGGTCTTCCCAGCCTTTGAGTGAGAGCCCTGATGTCTGACCTGCCAATCTTAGGCTTGCCAGCCCCTGTGGATATGTGAATTAGGAGAAGCCTCCAACCTGGCCCATGGACCTGGGACGTTCCAGCCTCTACAACTGCATGGACCACTTTGTTGATATAAAACTTTCTATATCTGAAGAAAGGTATTTGCAATCAAGAAGTTGTTAGTCTTGCAAAATTCAGTCATGTCATCACTGGTACCTTTTCTATCAACAAGTCCATATTTTCCAACTACTGATTCTTCTTTGTTTCCAACTTTCACGTCCCAAAAAAACCAAAAACCAAACCCACTGCTGTCGAGTCGATTCTGACTTATAGCGACTCTATAGGACAGAGTAGAACTGCCCCGTAGAGTTTCCAAGGAGCACCTGGCGGATTCAAACTGCCGACCTCTTGGTTAACGTCCATAGCACTTAACCACTACGCCACCAGGGTTTCAATCACCAGTAATTATCAATGCATCTTGATTGCATGTTTGATCAATTTCAGGCTGCAGAAGTTGGTAAAAACCTTCAATTTATTCATCTTTCACCTTAGTAATTGGTGTGTAAATTTGAATAATAGTCATATTAACTGGCCTTCCTTGTAAGCATATGGGTATTATCCTATCACAGACAGCATTGTACTTCTGGATAGATCTTGAAATGTTCTTTTTGATGATGACTACAACTCCATTCCTCTTCAATTCATCACTCCCTGTGTAGTAGACCATATGATTGTTCAATTCAAAATGGCCAATACCAGTCCATTTCAGCTCACTAATGCCAAGGATGCTGATATTTATGAGTTTCATTTCATTTTTGATGATTTACAATTTTCCTAGATTCATATTTTGTACTTTATATGTTCCTATGATTAATGGGTGTTTCTTTTCATTTTGAGTCATGCCAACACAGCAAATGAAGTTCCCAAAAGCTTGACTCCATCCACATCATTAAGGTCAAGTCTACTTTGAGGAGGCAGCTCTTCCCCAGTAGCATTCTGAGTGCATTCCAACCCAAGAGGCTCATCTTCCAGCATTATATTAGACAATGTCCTTTTGCTATTCATAAGATTTTCACCAGAAAATTTTTTTCAGAAGTAGACTGCCAGGTCCTTTTTCCTAGTCAGATTGTCAATTGCTCATATGCAAATTCAAGTTGAAGCTGAAGAAGATTGGAGCAAGCCCACAGGGGCAAATATACAACCTCTAGTATATCCCACCTGAATTTAGAGGCCATCTCAAAAATACATTTTATGCATTTAACACTAATTACCAAAGACATGATGCCTTGTGGAATGCCATCAAGGGCATCACGCATGAAAAAAGAGGTCATTCAAAAGACATAAAAGAAAGAAAAAAACAAAATGAATCTCAGAAGAGACTCTGAAACTTGCTCTTACATGTCGAGTAGCTAAAGAGAAAGAAAGAAATAACGAAGTGAAAGAGCTGAACAGAAGATTTCAGAGGTCGGCTCGAGAAGACAAAGTAAAGTATTATAGTAACATGTGCAAAGACTTGGAATTATTGTTGTTAGGTGCTATCGAGTCATTTCTGACTCACAGCAACCCTATGTGGACCAGAACAAAACACTGCTCAGCCCTGCACCATCCTCACAATTGTTGCCATTCTTAAGCCCATTGTTGCAGCCTCTGTGTCAATCCATCTCAATGGAGGTCTTCCTCTTTTTTGATGACCCTCTCATTTACTGAGTTTGATGCCCTTCCCCAGGGACATATCCTTCTTGATAACATGTGCAAAGTGTGTGAGACATAGCCTCGCTACCTTACTTCTAAGCAGCATTCTGGTTATGCTTCTCCTAAGACAGATTTTTTCATTCTTTTGACAGCCCATTCAATAGTCTTCACCAGCTCCACAGTTCAAAGGCATCAATTCTTCTTCAGTCTTCCTTATTTTTCGTCCAGTTTTCACATACATGTGAGATGATTGGAAAGACCATGGATTGGGTCAGGCTCACCTTAGTCCTCAAAGTGACATCTTTGCTTTTGAACACTTTAAAGAGGCCTTTTTTTTTTTTTTCTAGCAGATTTGCCCAATGCAATATGTCTTTTAATATCTTGACTACTACTTCCATGGCTGTTAATCATGGATCCAAGTAAAATGAAATTCTTCACAACCTCAATCTTTTCTCCGTTTATCGTGATGTTACTTATTGGTCCAGTTGTGAGGATCTTTGTTTTCTTTATGCTGAGGTGTAATCCATACTGAAGGCTGTGGTCTTTGATCTTCATCAGTAAGTGCTGCAAGTCCTCTTCCTTTTCAGCAAGGAAGGTTGTGTCATCTTCAGGTTTTTAATGAGTGTTCCTCCAATCCTGTTGCCCTGTTCTTCTTCATACACTCCAGATTCTTGAATTATTTGTTCAGCATACAGATTTAATAAATATAGTGAAAGGATACAACCCTGACACACAGCTTTCCTGAATTTAAACCACACGGTATCCTCTTGTTCTGTTAGAACATCTGCCTTTTGACCCATGCATGGGTTCCGCATGAGCACAATTAAGCATTCTGGAATTCCTACTTTTCCCAACGGTATCCATGATTTGTTATGATCCACATAGTTGAATTCCTTTGCATAGTTAATAAAACACAGGTAAACATCTTTCTGGTATTCTCTGCTTTCAGCCAGGATTCTTCTGACATTAGCAATGATATACCTTGTTGCACATCCTCTTCTGAATCCGATTTCAATTTCTGGCAGTCCTCTGTTGATATACTGCTGCAGCCACTTTTGAATGATCTTCAGCAAAATTTTACTTATGAGTCAGAATCGACTTGACTGCAATGTTTTTTTTTTTTTGGTGGTATTAATGATATTGTTCCATAATTTCTACATTTGGTTGGATTACCTTTCTTGGGAATAGGCATAAATATGGATCTCTTCCAGTCAGTTGGCCAGGTAGCTGTCTTCCAAATTTCTTGGCATAGACGAGTGAGCACTTCCAGCACTGCATCTGTTTGTTGAAAGATATCAACTGCTTTTCCATAAATTCCTGGAGCCTTGTTTTTTGCCAATACCTTCACTGCAGCTTGGCCCTGGAGTTAGAAAATCAAAAAGGAAGAACATGCTCGATATTTCTCAAGCTGCAAGAACTGAAGAATAAATTCAAGACTTGAGTTGCAATATTGAAGGATTCCATAGGCAAAATACTGAATGACACAGGAAGGACTACACGGAGTCACTGTACCAAAAAAATTGGTCGACATTCAATCATTTCAGAAGGTAGTGTATGATCAAGAACTGATGTTACCGAAGGAAGAATTCAAGTTGCACTAACAACATTGTTGAAAAACAAGGCTTCAGGATTTGATGGAATTCCAATTGAGATGTTTCAACAAACGGGTACAGCACCAGAAGTTTTCACATGCCTATGCCAAGAAATTTGGAAAACAGCGACCTGTCCAACTGACTGGAAGAGATTCATATTTATGCCTATTCCAAAGAAAGGTGATCTAACAGAAAGCAGAAATTATTGGACAATTTTAATATCACATGCAAGTAAAATTTTGCTGAAGATCATTCAAAAGCAGTGGCAGCAGTACACTGACAAGAAACTGCCAGAAATTCAAGCTGGAATCAGAGGAGGATGTGAAATGAAGGATATCATTGCTGATATCAGTTGGATCCTGGCTGAAAGATGAAAATGCCAGACAGGTGATTACCTGCGTCTTATTGACTATGCAAAGGTATTCAATTGTGTGGGTCATAACAAATTATGGATAACGTTGTGAAGAATGGGACTATCAGAGCACTTAATTGTGCTCATAAGGAACCCGTACAGAGACCAAGAGGCAGTTTTTTTAAAGTCAGGAAAGCTGTGCGTCAGGGTTGTATTGTTTCTTTCACCATACTTATTCAATCTGTATGCTGAGCAAATAATCCAAGAAGCTTGGCTGTATGAAGAACAGGGCATCAGAATTAACAACCGGCATTATGCATTGACACAACCTTGGTTGCTGAAAGGGAAGAGGACTTGAAGCACATACTGATGAAGATCAAAGAATACAGTCCTCAATATGGAATAAACCTTAACATAAAGAAAAGAGAAATCCTCACAACTGGACCAATAAGCAACATCATGATAAATGGAGAAAATATTGAAGTTGTTGAAGAATTCATTTTACTTGAATCCACAGTCAACGGCCAAGGAAGCAGCAGTCAAGCAATCAAAACGCACTTCAATGGGCATATCTACTGCAAGAGACCTCTTTAAAGTATTAAAAAGCAAAGATGTCACTTTAAGGACTAAGGTGGGCCTGGCCCAAGCCTTCATGTTTTCAATTGCCTCATGTCCATACAAAAGCTGGACAAAGTACAAGGAAGACTGAAGGAGAATTGATTCCTTAGAATTAAGGTGTTGGCCAAGACTATTTAATATACCATGGACTGCCAAAAGAACCAACAAATATGTCTTGAAATAAGTACAGACAGAATGCTCCTTGGAAGCAAGGATGGTGAGACTTTGTCTCACAGACTTGGACATGTTACCAGGAGGGGCAAGACCCTGGAGAAAAACATCATGCTTGATAAAGCAGAGGGTCAGCAAAAAAGAGCAAGACCCTTAATGAGATGTACTGACAAAGTGCCTGTATCAATGGGCTCAAGCATAACAATGATTATGAGGATGGCATAGCACTGACAATTGTTCTGTTCTGTTCTGTTGTACATAGGGTCACGAGCTGGAATCGACTGGACAGCACCGGACAACAACAACAATATATGTATTTATATACTCTTTTCTGGTTTTGCTTCTCTAGATAACCCAGCCTAAGACAGTATCTCACGTAGTTTTGATTTTCCATCTCATGCATCTGTCAGTTTGTCATATCTGGGAGTTGTGTGTTGTTGTGATACTGGAAGCTATGCCACCAGTATTCAAATGCCAGCTGGGCCACCCCTGATGGACAGCATTCAGCTGAGCTTCCAGGCTAAGACAGACTAGGAAGAAGAACTCAGTGGTCTACTTCTGAAAAGAATTAGCCAGTAAAAACCTTATGAATAGAGGCAGAGCCAAGATGGCGGAATATACAGATGCTTCCGGTGAGCCCTGTTTACAACAAAGACCCAAAAAAACCAGTGACATGAGTATATTTGTGACAAGCTAGGAGCCCAGAGCTTCAAAGGCAAGCTTAGAAAAAGAACTGAGGGGCAGGGGATAGAAGAGACGGTTCAGAAGTGGAGAGGAATTAGCGGACCTGAATCATGGGAAGCCCTCAGGAACCATTCCCAGAGTGGCGGTGGTGGCAGGCTGGTACTAGCATTCAGCCTCAGTTTCCTCAGGGAGAAGCAGGCAGCCACACAGCCCACTCACATCTCCAGAATCTGAGGAGAATGGCACTCTTGCCAAAGGCTAAGTACTTGCGTATATTTTAATGCGCCCGCCCCCCCCACCTGCAAACCAGCTTCAGTGGCTGAATTCCCTGGACTAGAGATAGGCCCTGTTGAGCACCTAGAGCCATCCTCCCAGCCTTGAGGAAGGAAAACATGCATTTGGGGAAAAAGATAATTTGCTAGCTCCACTAACCTGGAGAGCTCAGGACAGAAGCAGCTCCTGTCCAGGCATAAACCGTATGTGGACTTTGAGCACCTTTCCCTTCTGCATGGACCTGTGTGGGCCTATTCTGGGAGAATAGGCCCTTGTTGGCAGACTCCAACCATTTCAGCTGTGCAGTGGAGATGTGGGTGTTTGATGTTTGAAATTGTTCTGCCTATTAAACAAGGACCGCACCTACCCACATCAGGACCTAAGAACTGGTAGCTCCACTCAGGTTACCCAGCCACCTGCAACATGGGTCCAAAGATAACTAATACCTCCCAGTCCTTACAACCAAAAACTTTGGGTGCCCATGGTCCGTCTGCAGAACGCACCCACCTGCACGCTCTAGGGAATAGGGACGCATTTTCCTCAGAGACACTCGGGGGTCGGTTCTCAGATCCCTACCTAGTTCAGAGTGTGACCCCATACTGCAATCAGATACCAATATATAGCCAATCACCCCTGCCCCTCTAAGACTATAGGACAGGGCCTGTACCAAACACTTGATGGTCAACTACCTTGAAACTTGAGCTGAATTCATACAAGAAACTGAATGGACTCTTAGGCTGATATACCTGATAACAGTTCTAGCCATGTGGGGACAGGATGTCAGAGCTCCAAAGGTGAAAATAATCAAGCTAGCTCACTCAAGCAATCCATAGGAGTATACCAAAACAAAACAAAGCAAGCAGCCATGACACAGTAAGCAAGCATAAACCAATATAATAACTTATAGATGGCTCGGAGTCAACAGTCAATATCAAGTCGCACAAAGAAACAGACCATGATCACCTCAACAGCTCTCAAAACAAAGAATCCAGGGATCTTCTAGATGAAAGTGCATTCCAGGAATTACCAGATGCAGAATACAAAAGTTTAATATACAGAACCCTTCAAGACATCAGGAAGGAAATGAGACAATATGCAGAACAAGCCAAGGAACACACAGATAAAGCAATTGAAGAAATTAGAAAGATTATTCAGGAACATAATGAAATGTTTAATAAGCTGGAGAAATCCATACACAGGCAGCAATCAGAAATTCAAAAGATTAACAATAAAATTACAGAAGTAGACAACTCAGTAGAAAGTCAGAGGAGCAAAATTGAGCAAGTAGAAGCTAGAATTTCTGAACTCAAAGATAATGGCACTACTTATATTTGCAGAAAAATCAGATAAAAGAATTTAAAAAATTAAGAAATCTTAAGAATCATGTGGGACTCTATCAAGAGAAATAACCTACGAGTGATTAGGTTTTTTGATTGGGGACTGGAGTACCATAACAAGGAAGGATACCAGAAAATACTGAGAGGATTTTTAAAGATTTCTTGGCAGAAAACTTCCCTGATATTGTGAAAGATGAGAAGATATCTATCCAAGATGCTCATGGAACTCCACATAAGGTAGATCTTAAAAGAAAGTCACCAAGACATATTATATTCAAACTTGCCAAAATCAAAGACAAAGAGAGAATTATAAGAGCAATGAGGGATAAAAGAAAAGTCACCTACAAAGGAGAGTGAATAAGAATAAGCTTGGACTACTTGGCAGAAACCATGCAGGCAAGAAGGCAATGGGATGACGTATTTAAAAAATTGAAGGAAAAAAATTGCCTGCCAAGAATCATATATCCAGCAAAACTGTCTCTTAAATATGAAGGTAAAATTAAGACACTCCAGATAAACACAAGTTGAGGGGATTTGTAAAAAAACAAACCAAAACTACAAGAAATACTAAAGGGAGTTCTTTGGTTAGAAAATCAATAATATCAGGTATCAACCCAAGACTAGAACATTGGGCAGAGCAACCAGAAGTCAACCCAGACAGAGATATCCAAAAAAACAAAGCAAGATTATTAAAAAAAAAAACTCAAAACAGGGTGTCAGCGATGTTATTACATGAAAGAAGACAATGTTAGAATAATAAAGAGGGACTAAGAAATGTGATCATACAACACCCATACAGAGAGAAAGATACAGCGATACAAAGAAATAAAAGTTAGTTTTAAATTTAGAAAAATAGGGGTAAATAATAAGGTAACCACAAAGGAGACAAACTATCCTACTCATCAAAATAAAATACAAGGAAAAAAAAGAGACCCAGCAGAAACAAAATCAACACCAACAAAAATGAGGAAAGGACAATATATAAAGATCTACTCAGCACATAAAATTAACTGGGAAACAGAAATTGTCAACAACACACACACAAAAACACATCAAAATGATAGCACTAAATTCATACCTATCCATAATTACCCTGAATGTAAATGGAGTAAATGCACCAATAAAGAGACAGAGAGTGGCAGAATGGATTAAAAAACAAGATCTATTTCTTTTTTTTTTTTTTTGTGGTCTATATGCTGCCTACAAGAGACACATCTTAGACTTAGAGACACAAACAAACTAAAACTCAAAGGATGGAAAAAAAATATATCAAGCAAATATCAATCAACAAAGAGCAGGAGTGGCAATCTTAATTTCTGACAAAATAGACTTTAAAGTTAAATTCATCATAAAGGAAAAGGAAGGATATTATATAATGATTAAAGGGACAATACACCAAGAAGATGTAACCATATTAAATATTTACGCACCCAATGGCAGGGCTGCAAGATACATAAAAAAGAACTATCAGCATTGAAAAGTGAGATAGACAGCTCCACAATAACAGTAGGAGACTTCAACACACCACTTTTGGTGAAGGACAGGACTTCCAGAAAGAAGCTTAATAAAGGCACGGAAGATCTAAATGCCACAATCAACCAACTTGACCTCATAGACACGTACAGAACACTCCACCCAACAGCAACCAAGTGTACTTTCTTTTCTAGTGCACGTCAAACATTCTCTAGGATAGACCACATATTAGGTCATAAAGCACGGCTTAGCAGAATCCAAAACATTCAAATATTACAAAGCATCTTCTCTGACCATAAGGCCATAAAAGTGGAAATCAGTAACAGGAGAAGCAGGAAAAAGAAATCAAACACTTGGAAACTGCACAATACTCCGCTCAAAAAAGACTGGATTTTAGAAGGCATTAAGGATGGAATAAAGAAATTCAGAGAATCCAATGAGAATGAAAACAATTCCTATCAGAACCTCTGGGACACAGCAAAAGCGGTGCTCAGAGGCAAATTTATATCAATAAATACACATATCCAAAAAGAAGAAAGGGCCAAAATCAAAGAATTATCCCCACAACTTAAACAAATAGAAAGAGAGCAACAAAAGAAACCCACAGGCACCAGAAGAAAACAATAAAAATTAGAGCTGAACTAAATGAAATAGAAAACAGAAAAACAATTGAAAGAATTAACAAGACCAAAAGCTGTTTTTTTGAAAAAATCAAAAAATTGATAAACCACTGGCCAAACTGACAAAAGAAAAACAGGAGAGGAAGCAAATAACCCAAATAAGAAATGAGATGGGTGAGATTACATACAAGAGACCCAACGGAAATGAAAAGAATCATATCAGATTACTATGAAAAATTGTACTCTAACAAATTTGAAAACCTAGAATAAATGTATGAATTCCTAGAAACACACTACCTGCCTAAACTAACACAAGCAGAGGTAGAACTAAATAGACCCATAACAAAAGAAGAGATTGAAAAGGTAATCAAAAAACTCCCAACAAAAAAAAGCCCTGGTCTTGATGGCTTCACTGCAGTCTACCAAACTTTCAGAGAAGAGTTAACACCGCAACTACTAAAGGTATTTCAGAACATAGAAAAGGACAGAATACTACCAAACTCATTCTATGAAGCCACCATATCCCTGATACCAAACCAGATAAAGACACCACAAGAGAAGAAAATTAGAGACTTATATCCCTCCTGAACACAGACGCAAAAATCCTCAACAAAATTCTAGCCAATAGAATTCAACAACATATCAAAAAAAATAATTCACCATAACCAGGTGGGATTCATACCAGGTATGCAGGGATGGTTCAACATTAGAAAAACAATGTAATCCACCACATAATTAAAACAAAAGACAAGAATCACATGATTTTATCAATTGATGCAGAAAAGGCATTTGACAGAGTTCAATGCCCATTCATGATAAAAACTCTCAGCAAAATAGGAATAGAAGGAAAATTCCTCAACACAATAAATAAAGGGCATTTATACAAAGCCAACAGCCAACATCACCCTAAATGGAGAGAGCCTGAAAGCATTCCCGTTAAGATCAGGAACCAGACAAGGATGCCCTTTATCACTACTCTTATTAAACACCGTTTTGGAGGTCCTAGCCAGAGCAATTAGGCTAGATAAAGAAATAAAAGACATCCAGATTGGCAAGGAAGAAGTAAAAAATCTCTATTTGCAGATGACATGATCTTATACATAGAAAACCTTAAGGAATCCTCCAGAAAACTACTGAAACTAATAGAAGAGTTCAGCAGAATATTGGGATACAAGACAAATGTACAAAAAGCAGTTGGATTCCTCTACACCAACAAAAAGAACATCGAAGAGGAAATCACCAAATCAATGCCATTTACAGTAGCCCCCAAGAAGATAAAATACTTAGGAATAAATCTTACCAGAGATGTAAAAGACTTATACAAAGAAAACTACAGTACACTTCTGCAAGAAACCAAAAGAGACTTACATAAGTGGAAAAACATACCTTGCTCATGGGTAGGAAGACTTAACATTATAAAAATGCCTATTCTACCAAAGCCGATCTATACATTTAATGCAATTCCAATCCAAATCCCAACGATATTATTTAATGAGATGGAGAAACAAATCACCAACTTCATATGGAAGGGAAAGAGGCCCCGGATAAACAAGGCATTACTGAAAAAGAAGAACAAAGTGGGAGGCCTTACCTTACCTGATTTTAGAAACTATTATACTGCTGCAGTAGTCAAAACAGCCTGGTACTGGTACAACAACAGATACATAGACCAATGGAATGGAATTGAGAATCCAGACATAAATCCATCCACATATGAGCAGTTGATATTTGACAAAGGCCCCAAAACAGATAAATGGGGAAAAGACAGTCTTTTTAACAAACAGTGCTGGCAAAACTGGATATCCATCTGCAAAGAAATGAAACAAGACCCATACCTCACTCCATGCACAAAAATGAGCTCAAAATGGATCAAAGACCTAAATTAAAAATCTAAAATGATAAAGCTCATGGAAGAAAAAATAGGGACAATGTTAGGAACCCTAATACATGGCATAAACAGTATACAAAACATTATTAAGAATGCAGAAGAAAAACTAGATAACTAGGAGCTCCTAAAAATCAAACACCTCCATGCCCCCCAGACCTTCTGTCGGCACAGGACAGGAACCATCCCCGAAGACAACTCATCAGACATGAAAGGGACTGGTCAGCGGGTGGGAGAGAGATACTGATGAAGAGTGAGGTAATTGTATCAGATGGACACCTGAGAGTGTGTTGGCAACTCTTGTCTCGAGAGGGGATGGGAGGATACAGAGAGAGGGAAGCTGGCAAAATTGTCACGAAAGGAGAGACTGAAAGGGCTGACTCAATAGGGGAAGAGCAAGTGGGAGTACGGAGAAAGATGTGTGTAAACTTATATGTGACAGACTGATTGGATTTGTAAATGTTCACTTGAAGCTTAATAAAAGTTAATAAAAAAAAAAAAAAACCTATGTTCATCCAAAGACTTCACCAAAAGAGTAAAAAGACTACCTACAGACTAGGAAAAATTTTTTAGCTATGACATTTCTGATCAGTGCCTGATCTCTAAAATCTACATGATACTGCAAAAACTCAACTACGAAAAGACAAATAACCCAATTAAAAAATGGGCAAAAGATACGAATAGACACTTCACTGAAGAAGACATTCAGGTAGCTAACAGATACATGAGGAAATGTTCACGATCATTAGCCATTAGAGAAATGCAGATCAAAAGCACAATGAGATTTCATCTCACTCCAACAAGGCTGACATTAATCCAAAAAACACAAAGTAATAAATGTTGGAGAGGCTTTGGAGAGATTGGAACACTTTTACACTGCTGGTGGGAATTTAAATTGTTACAACCACTTTGGAAATTGATTTGGCGCTTCCTTAAAAAACTAGAAATAGAACTACCATACGATCCAGCAATCCCACTCCTTGGAATGTATCCTAGAGAAATAAGAGTCTTTACACAAACAGATATATGCACACCCATGTTTACTGCAGCACTGCTTACAACAGCAAAAAGATGGAAGCAACTAAGGTGCCCATCAGTGGATGAATGGATAAATAAATTATGGTATATTCACACAATGGAATACTACACATCTATATAGAACAGTGAGGGATCTGTGAAACTTTTCATAACATGGAGGAACCTGGAAGGCATTATGCTGAGTGAAATTAGTCAGTTGCAAAAGGACAAATAGTGTATAAGACCACTATTATAAGAACTTGAGAAATAGTTTAAACTGAGAAGAAAACATTCTTTTGTGATTATGAGAGGAGGGAGGGAGGGTTGGAGAGGCGCATTCACTAACTATATAGTAGATAGGAACTACTTTAGGTGAAGGGAAAGACAGCACACAATACAGGTGAGGTCAGCACAACTGGACTAAACCAAAAGCAAAGAAGTTTCCTAAATAAACTGAATGCTTCGAAGGGCAGCGTAGCAGGGCATGGGTCTGGGGACCATGGATTCAGGGGACATCTAAGTCAATTGCCATAATAAAATCTATTAAGAAAACATTCTCCATCCCACTTTGAAGAGTGGTCTCTGGCGTCTTAAACGCTAGCAAGCAGCCACGTAAGATGCATCAATTGGTCTCAACCTACCTGGTTCAAAGGGGAATGAAGAACACCAAGGACACAAGGTAATTACAAGCCCAAGAGACAGAAAGGGCCACATGAACCAGAGACTATATCATCCTGAGACCAGAAGAACTACATGGTGCCCGGCTCCAACCGATGACTGCCCTGACAGGGAACACAACAGAGAACCCCTGAGGGGGCAGGAGAGCAATCGGATGCAGACCCCAAATTATCTTAAAAAGACCAGACTTAATGGTCTGACTGAGACCAGAAGGACCCTGGTGGTCATGGTCCGAGACCTTCTGTTAGGACAGGAGCCATTCCCGAAGCCAACTCTTCAGACATGGATTGGACTGGACAATGGGTTGGAGAGGGATGCTGGTGAGGAGAGAGCTTCTTGGATCAGGTGGACACTTGAGACTATGTTGGCTTCTCCTGCCTGGAGGGGAGATGAGAGGGTAGAGGGGGTTAGAAGCTGGAGAAATGGGCAAGAAAAAGGAGAGTGGAGGGAGAGAGCAGGCTGTCTCATTAGGGGGAGAGTAATTGGGAGTATGTAACAAGGTGTATATAAGTTTTTGTGTGAGAGACTGACTTGATTTGTAAACTTTCACTTAGGGCACAATAAAAATTATTAAAGAAAAAAAACCTTATGAATAGCAGCGGAACACTGTCTGATATAATGTTGGACGATGAGCCCCTCACATTGGAAGGTTGGGGGAAAGACTGGAAAGAGCTGCCTCCTTAAAGTAGAGTCAACCTTAGTGATGTGAATGGAGTCAAACTTTCGGGACGTTCATTTACTGATGTGACATTACTCAAAATGAGAAGAAACAGCTGCAAACACCCATTTATAATCCGAACCTGGAAGGTATGAAATATGGACCTAGGAAAATTGGAAATGGTGAAAAATGAAACGGAACACATAAAGATCAATATCCTAGACATTAGTGAGCTGAAATGGACTGGCGTTGGTCATTTTGAATCAATCATGTGGTTTACTATGCCTGGAATGACAACTTGAAGAGGAATGGTGTTGCATTCATCCTCAAAAAGAACATTTCAAAATCTATCCAGAAGTTCAATGCTGTCAGTGATAGAATAATATTCATACATCTAAAAGGAAGACCAGTTAATAAGACTATTATTCAAATTTATGCACCAACCACTAAGGCCAAAGGTGAAGAAACTGAAGATTTTTACCAACTTCCACAGTGTGAAATTTATCAAACATGTAATCAGGATGCATTGATAATAACTGGCAATTGGAATGCAAAAGTTGGAAATAAAGAAGGATCCATAATTGGAAAACGTGGCCTTGGGAATAGAAATGATGCTGGAGATCACATGATTGAATTTTGCAAGACCAGTGACTTCTTCAATGAAAGGACCTTTTCTCACCAACGTAAAGGGTTACTCTATACGTGGACCTCTCCAGATGGAATACACAACAACCAAATACTACATCTGTGGAAAGAGACAATGGAAAAATTCAACATCATCAGTCAGAACAAGGCCAGGGGCCGACTGTGGATAGAACCATCGTTTACTCCTATGCAAGTTCGAGTTGACACTTAAGAATATTAGAACAAATCCACTAGAGCCAAAGTACAGCCTTAAGTACATCCCACCTGAACTTAGAGACCATCTCAAGAATAGATTTTACTCATTTAACACTAATGATAAAAGATCAGACGAGTTGTGGAATTACATCAAGGACATCATACATGAAGAAAGCAAGAGGCCATTAAAAAAGCAGGAGAGAAAGAGAAGACCTAAACGAACGTCAGAAGAAACTCTGAAAGTTGTGCTTGAAAGTCAAGTAGCTAAAGCTAAAGGAAAAAATGATGAAATAAAAAAACTGAACACAAGATTTCAAAGGGTGGCTCCAGAAGAAAAAGTGTTGTGATGACATGTGCAAAGACTTGGAAATAGAAAACCAAAAGGGAAGAACATGCTCAGCATTTCTCAAGTTGAAAGAACTGAAGAAAAAATTCAAGCCTCTAGTTGCAATACTGAAGGATTCTACGGGGAAAGTATTAAAGGATGCAGGAAGCATCAAAAGAAGATGGAAGGAATACACAGAGTCAATGTACGAAAAAGAATTGGTCAATGTTCAACCATTTCAGGAGGTAATATATGATCAGGAACTGATGGTACTGAAGTGCAAACTGCACTGAAGGCATTGGTGAAAAATTGATGGAATAACAATTGAGATGTTTCAACAAACAGACGCAGCACTTAAAGTGCTCACTTGTCTATGCCAAGAAATTTGGAAGACAGGTGCTGGCCAACTGACTGGAAGAGATTCAACTGAATGTGGAAATTATCAAACAGTATCATTAATATCACTTGCAAGCAAAATTTTGCTGAAGATTATTCAAAAGCAGCTGTAGCTGTATATCAACTGGAAACAGCCAGAAATTCACACCATATTCAGAAGAGGATGTGGAACCAGGGATATCATTGCTGATGTCAGATGGATTCTGGCTGAAAGCAGAGAATACCAGAAGGATGTTTACCTGTGTTTTATTGGCTGTGCTAAGGCATTCAACTGTGTGGATCATAGCAAATTATGAATAACATTGGGGAGAATGGGAATTCTGAAACACTTAATTGTGCTCGTGAGGAATCTGTACACAGGTCAAGAGGCAGTCGTTTGGACAGAACAAGGGGATACTGCATGGTTTAAAGTCAGGAAGGGTGTGCATCAGGGTTGTGTCCTTTCACCATACCTATTCAATTTGCATGCTGAGCAAATAATCTGAGAATCTGGGCTATACGAAAAAGAATGGGCCATCAGGATTGAAGGAAGACTTATTAACAACCGGCCTTATGCAGATGACACAATCTTACTTGCTGAAAGTGAAGAGGACTTGAAGCAATTACCAATGAAGATCAAAGACCTCAGCCTTCAGTAAGGATTAAACCTCAACATAAAGAAAACAAAAATCCTTACAACTAATTAATAAGCAACGTCATGATAAATAGAAAAAATAATTAGGTTGGGAAGGGTTTCATTTTACTTGGATACACAATCAGCACCCATGGAAGCAGCAGTCAAGGAATCAAACAATGTATTGCATTGGGAAAATCAGCTGCAAAAGACCTCTTTAAAGTGTTGAAAAGTAAAAAGTCACCTTGAGGACTAAGGTGCACCTGACCCAATCCATGGTGTTTTCAATCACCTCATATGCATGTGAAAGCTGGGCAATGAATAAGGACTAAAGAAGAATTGCCACCTTTGAATCATAATTGATGAAGAATATTGAATACACTATTTTTTTTATGGACTGCCAAATGAACGAAGAAATCTGTCTTGGAAGGAGTACAATCAGAATGCTCCTTAGAAGCAAGAATGGTGAGACCACGTGTCACATGCTTTGTACATGTTGGCAGGAGATATCAGATCCTGGAAAATGACATCATGCTTGGTAAACTAGAGAGTCAGCAAAAAAGAGGAAGACTCTCAACCAGATGGATTGATACAGTGGTTGCAACAATGGGCTCAAGCATAGCAACAATTGTGAGGATGGCGCAGGATTTGGCAGTGTTTCATTCTGTTGTACAGGCATCACTATGAGTCGTAAGCGACTGGACAGCACCTAACAACAACAATAGCTATTGGTCAAGAACATGTCTTCATGTATTTGTTGGCTGCCTGTGTGTCTCTTCATGTCCTTTGCCCATTTTTTGATTGGATTGTTTGTCTTTTTGTTGCTGAGTTGTTGAAGTTTTCTGTATATTTTAGTGATTAGATCCTTATTAGATATGTTTTTGCCGAAGATTTCTTCCAAGTCTGTTGGTTCTCCTTTTACTCTCATGGTAAAGTCTTTTGATGACCATAAGTTTTTAATTTTTAAGAAGTCCCAGTTACCTAGTTTAAATTCTGGCATTCATGCATCTTTTAGTTTTGTTTGATAGGCTATTTCTGTCAAAAGTTAGGTCTCCTATATTTGACCTTATGTTATTTTCCCGGAACTTTATATTTTTAGCTTTAACATTTAGGTCTTTGTGAATGGTGTGAAGAATGAATCCTCATTCCTTTTCCTGCATATGGATATCCAGTTTTGCCAGCACGGTTTGTTAGACTGTTTTTTCCCCCGTTGAAGGATTTTAACACTTTGTCAAAGATTAGCTGACCATAGATGGATGGATTTACTTCTATTTTATTCTATTCCATTGGTCTATGTGTCTGTAATTGAACCAGTATCCAGGTGGTTTGATTACTGTGGATAGTTTTGAATTAGGAAAGTGTGAGGCCTCCTACTTTGTTTCCCTTCAATATTGCTTTAGTTATTCAGGGCCTCCTCAATTTCCATATAAAGTTGGAGATTAGTTTTTCCATTTCATTAAAGAATGTAGTTTGGATTTGGATAGGGATTGCATTATATCTACAGTTTGCTTTTGGTAGTATTGACATTTTCACAATGTTAAGTCTTCTAATCCACGAGCATGGAATGTTTTTCCATTTATGTAGGTCTATTTTAGTTTCTTGCAATAGTATTTTACAGTTTTCCTTGTCTAAGTCTTTTACAACCCTGGTTAGGTTTATTGTTAGGTATTTTACCTTTTGAGGGGCTATTGTAAATGGTATTTTTTTCTTGATTTCCTTTTCAGAGTCCTCCTTGTTAGTGCAGAGGAACCCAACTGATGTTTGTGTGTTGATCTTGTACTCTGCCACTTTGCTGAATCCTTCTATTAGTTCCAGTAACTTTGTTGTGGAGTTTCTGGATTTTTCTATGTATACGTTCATGTCATCTGTGAATAAAAATAGTTGTATTTCTTCCTTTCCAGTTTTGATACACTTTATTTCCCTTTCCTGCTTTATTGCTATAGCTAGGACTTCCAATGCAATATTGAATGAGAGCGGTGGTAAAGGATATCCTTGTCTTGTTACAGTTCTCAAGGGGAATGCTCTCAATCTTTCTCCCTTGGGAATAATGTTGGCTATTGGTTTTGCATATATGCTGTTACTTATGTTGAGGAATTTCCATTTTATTCTTATTTTGCTGAGAGTTTTCATCAGGAAAGGGTGTTGGATTTTATCAAATGCTTTTTCTGGATCGATTGAGATGAACTTGTGATCCTTTTCCTTTGTTTTATTTACATGGTAAATTATATTGATTGATTTTCTAATGTACCATCTTTGCATCCTGTGTGAATCCCTCTTGATCATGATATATTATTTTTTTGATATGCTGTTGAATTATGATGGCTAGAATTTTGTTAAGAATTTTTGCTTCTATATTCATGAGGGATATTGGTCTGTACTTTCCTTTTTTAGTGGTATCTTTTCCTGGCTTTGGTATCAGGGTTACACTGGCTTCCTAGAATAAATTAGGGAGAATTCCTTCCTTTTCAATGGTCTGGAACAGTTTAAGAAGAATCAATATCAACACTTCTCTGAATGTTTGGTAGAATTCTCCAGTGAATTCATCTGGGCCAGGGCTTTTTGTTGTTGCTACTGTTGGGAGTTTGTTAATGACATCTTCAATTTCTTATTTTGTTATGGACCTATTCAGATTTTCTACCTCTACTTGTGTATGTTCAGGTAAATAGTGTATTTCTAGGAGTTTGTCCATTTCTTCCAGGTTTTCAATTTTTTTGGAGTACAATTTTTCATATTTCATTGTGATCCTTTTTATCCCAGCTGCTCCTGTTGTAATGTCACCCATCTCATTTCTTATTTTGGTTACTTGAGTCTTCTCGTTTTTTAACTTCATCAATTTCCAATGGCTATTTTCTAATCCCCATCTTACTTAGCCTCTTTGTAATTTTTCCTTTTGAAGCTCTCCTCCCTCGGCTTATAAAATGATTACTTCATTTTTCTTCTATCTGACTGCTCCTTTTCAACCTCCCTGATTTAGAATTACCTTTCTTTTGCCTGCCCTTTAGATATTGTTATTACCTCACTTTTACCTTATGTTCTCTCCTCTCTCATAACCCATAACATACTAGCCCTATGCCGCTATGTATCAAATCTGTACCACAAACCTACTCTTCTTTCCTAGGTGGAAAGATATCCAACTATGCTCTAGGGACTCAGCATTGGTCTTTGTTTCTATCAGGAGTAGTTAGTTCAACCTTGAAAGCTCATGCTATCGGTCCCATTCAGAGCCTCCATCCTTGCCAATGTGGCTACTCCATTCATGTGTCCATTTTGACAGCATTGGGGTGATCGGTGATACAGACTAGATGATCTCTTTCAAGTCATTTTGACTACCTGGTAATTTAGCACCTCTTGCTTTCTGGTTGGCATTAACATAAGATATAAAGATTTTCACACTTTATATCTACTCCCGTAGGTTCACATGTCTCTAGCTTGAAATTTTCTCATTCCAGATTCCTGAAGAGTGAGCCAAACCATTCGCAACTGCCATTGAACCTGTGTATACTGTGTGTATTCTAACCTCAGGCCACTTTTCTTTCCAAAGTTCTATTACAAAAATTTTCCTTAACCAATGACTTTTAAGGCCACCCCTGAGTGGGGCTGTCATACAATTACAATCCATTTTTAGCTTATATTCACATACCTCACTGATCCAGCCATGAGCCAACTTTGTACTTTTTCCTCCTTCATTTCCTTTCTTAAGGGAATCCCTTATAGGTGTAAACCAGTGAAGACACAGGTACAAAAGGGGTAGATGATATGAGGTTCTGGGCTACCAGCTCGTGGTGCTTGCTTTTCTCCTATTGACCCTACTTGTACTTTATCTTGGAGGTAGTGCTTCCATCTTAAGATTGATTGATGTTGGCTCCACTTGACTTTATGACTTAGTAGGTTTGACAATATTCATGAGAGTCATTCTGGGGATAGATCATTTGATATCCCGTGGTCAGGTGCTGTGCTCCCAGGGGCCAACAGCACAGCTGTAGCTAGTTTTTCAAAGGTGTATAGTTTTACACTGCTGATGTCGTGGCTTTGCTCCAGAACCTCAGAGGTCTGCATTATGATTCCCCCACTGGAGTTTACCATAAATTCCAAACGGTGTCTTTTCCCACCAGTTATGCATCTAATAACATAAGGTCTGCCAGATCATATGCTCCAAGCAGTAGGTCTACTTATACTGCAGCCTGGAAATACCACAGAGCCCTTTTCTGCTCTGAACTCATCTCATATCTGACAGCCTTTAGCATCATCCATTATATTAGTTGGAGAAATATTACTAGGAGAGGAATTTCTGCCTCCAAAATTGAAGGAGTCACTCCATACGTCATGCTTCTTTCTTGGCGGTGGGAGGCACAATAAACAATAACTTATTTTTTACTTTGAAGGGATGTCTTAGCCTGCCTTAGACCCCTGATCACTGAAAATGATGACAGGCCCTAGAATTTTTTTAAGTTTTATCTCTCATCCTCTGGAGTGCCTTGTCTTACCAAGTGCCTCAATGTACTGCCCACTTTGTGCTCATCTAGTCCGATTAGCATGATGTCATTGATGTGATGCTCTGCAGGATTTCCATCCAGGGCAGGTCTCTGTAGATTATATTATGACAAAGACCAGAAGAGTTGATGTAGCCCTGAGGCAAGACTGAGGACATATGTTGTGTTTGTTGTCAAATGAATATAAACTGATTCTGAATCTTTTTTCTTTTTTAATAATTTTTATTGAGCTTTAAGTGAACGTTTACAAATCAAGTCAGTCTGTCACATATAAGCTTATATACACCTTACGCCATACTCCCACTTACTCTCCCCCTAATGAGTCAGCCCTTCCAGTCTCTCCTTTCATGACAATTTTGCCAGTTTCTAACCCTCTCTACCCTCCTATCTCCCCTCCAGACAGGAGATGCCAACACAGTCTCAAGTGTCCACCTGATACAAGTAGCTCACTCTTCATCAGCATCTCTCTCCAACCCATTGTCCAGTCCTTTCCATGTCTGATGAGTTGTCTTCAGGAATGGTTCCTGTCCTGGGCCAATAGAAGTTTTGGGGACCATGACTGCCAGGATTCCTCTAGTCTCAGTCAGACCATTAAGTCTGGTCTTTTTATGAGAACTTGGGATCTCATCTCACTGATCTCCTGCTCCCTCAGGTGTTCTCTGTTGTGCTCCCTGTCAGGGCAGTCATCGGTTGTGGCCGGGCACCATCTAGTTCTTCTGGTCTCAGGATGATGTAAGTCTCTGGTTCACGTGGCCCTTTCTGTCTCTTGGGCTCATAGTTATCGTGTGACCTTGGTGTTCTTCATTCTCCTTTGCTGAATCTCTTTTCTGATAGTGATGGAAAAAAATGCATTCACCAAGTCAATGACAAATTATGTTCCTGAGTTTGTGTAATCTGCTCTAGTAAAGATACTATACCTGGCACAGTAGCTGCAATCAGGACTATTATTTTCTAGATTTCACAGTAGTCCACTGTTATTCTCTGGGATCTGTCTGGTTTTTTCAGGGGTCAGACCCCTGAATTATATGGCAGTATAATGGGAACCACCACCACTGCATCTTGTAGATCTTTAAGGATAGCATTGATTTCAGTTATAATGCTTAGGATGTGATACTGTTTTTATTTATTCTCTTGGCTGGAGGGGAGTAGAAGGGTGGTAGCTTCAGAGCCTTTCACTTGGCCTTTCCCATGATGATAACTCTTACCCCTCAGGGTAGGGAACCAATGTGGGTTATGCCAACTATGAATTTGTTTATTTCAACTATGTACTTGAGACAGGGGTAATGGTCACAAAGTAAGTCCATGGATCTAACGGACCCACTGGGAATCAGACCTGGGCCAGGACTCAATTTACTACCTGACCCCATATGTTTCCATTCTAATCAGAGAACCATAAAGGCACTTCAGGTTACCAGATATTAATGTCAACTCAAACCCTGTGCCCAATAGTCTTCAAAATATTTGTATATTCCCCTTTATTCAAAGTATGTTTACCTGAGAAAATGGCTTTAGGTCCCTTTGGGAAGGACTGGAGAATTATTACTGTGTATATTTGCTATATCATACTCATAGTGACCCTACACGACAGAGTAGAACTGGCCCATAGTGTTTACTAGGCTATAATCTTTATAGAAGCAGATCATCAGGACTTTTCCCCTGTAGAGCTGCTGGTTAGAACTGACAACCTTTTGGTTAGCACCTGAATGCTTAACCATTGCTCCACAAGTCAGAATCAACTCGATGACACACAACAACATATTTGCTATGCTGTTCAAGATTCACCTTACTGAGGTCCCGGCCTCTTTTTCAGCTAGTGGATTTTGGGTCTGAGAACTACCCCAGACGACCAGATGTTATCCCGGTAAAGAGTTTGTACTATCTCCTGAGGATCTTGCCAAGGTATTAAATGCTATACCCTAGGAATGTAAGCCCAAACTGAAAATTTACGCTCCTCCCCACTTTATCAAGCACCCTCAGTATCCAGTCGAATGCATACTCTCCCAGCTTATGCCAGTATGTTGCTGGCTAGATTCTGCATCTTTTTGGAGGAATAGTCCCATTGTTAGCAGGACAAGAGCAGGCGATCTAACTCCAAAATCGCATCCCAACATCTGCTTTCTCAGACCACTCCTGGCACTAAACTATTGAAGTTTGTGTTCCCTGGGAAGCAGACTCTTAGACCAAGATTAGCATGGAGGAGGTTATTAGGGCACACTCTTAAGATGGAGACCTGAGGAAGAGAAAGAGCAGGTCCAGCCAGAGGGAAAAGCTGATCTAAGATACAGTCTCAACAGAAGTTCAACCAACCTACTGGGGAATTCTGAGGATGGGATAATCCTTTAGGAATTTCCCAAGTTGAGGAGAGGGGACAAGGCCTTTATAGTTCCCTGCACTGAATGCTGGCCAGGCCAGGAAGTAAGTGTGGCACTGGGTGAGGTTGCTGTCTTCAGCTCAGGCAAACCCTAAAGGAGGCTAGAAGCCAAAGGCTATTTTTGATAGCACTCTTAGTAGCCAGGGTAATAAATTCTTCATTCCTGAAGGGGAATCTGAGTAGCACATGCAGCTACCACCACACACAGTGTTAGAGTGTACTCATACTAGACAAGGCATTTCTGCAAGACCTTTCATTTATTACCTTTCCAAAATTAGGTACTGTTGAAAAACTCTGGAGGGCATCCCATGAACTGATCCAAGGACTTAGGAATCAGGGAAATTGATACTAGTTAAAGGAGAATGGCCATGGTTTATTTCCAGAATCAGAGCTCAACAAGTTTTTTCTTCACACAATACACTGTGTCCCTAACAATAGTTGAGAACCTGATGAACTTATATGTTAAATTTGCAGAAATGTTCATGCAAAGACCCTCAGTCTTTGGATAAAGAGGTTGTATATCTTCTTACCTCAATGATGAACCCTAGGTTAGTCACACATTTTACTGGTGATGGAAATAGGGGCAAGGAAGCAGGATTGGGAGAATATGCTACCTCATAAATTGAATGTTTATTCAGATCCATGGCACAGGTTTCATAGAACTTTGTGGGAAAACCTAGCGAATGCTAGAAGTTCAAAGAAAAACAGAAGGTAGTTTACAAGGTCAAGTTATAGATCTCTAGCAAGGAAGATAGAGACCGCAGTTGGTATGAGTAGCACATGATTAATGGTCCTAGGATCTCAGGATGTTCCCCTCCACACATGTCTCAATGGGAATGGCCTCCTGGGTTACTAAAGTAGCCAAGAGTGAAACTATTCTTTTATATTCCAGTTTTTAAGGTGTTACTGAGCCTGACCTACCAATTAAGCTTCAGCCCACGCCAAGAAATGTATTATTGTCATAACATGGAAGCCAGTCCCTACCTCCTGGTAATAAGCGAGAATTGTAAACACCGCCACCACAACCCCCTTCATAGAGCTGAGGCCCAGAATGGAACAGAATTGGCTCTAGCTGCAGAATTAAGGGAGAAAAGAGAGAATGGTAGGCCAGAATCACCAACTTCAAGGCACCCCATTCCCCTTGGTAAGGATGAGAAAGCTAATGAGTGTAGGCTCAGGAAAGTGTGACCCTGCTGCCAGTCTCATATCTGACATCAAGGCCAAGTCCATCATCCTGTAGAAACTGGGGTGCTAAGGAACAGTCCTAACACCTTCCTCCAGCAGCAATCACAGAATTGGGCTAAACATGCAGAAGAGCTGGCAGTTGACCATGCCTTCATAAGAACCTCAGACAGTATTGATGGCCAACCCACAGAGCTGTAGATCACATGACTTAGTGTGCCTGAAAGACACCCTGATCATTTGCTTACCCTTGTCAAGCACAAAGCCAAGATGGCTGCACATGCTGTTACCACATATGAGCCCAAAACTTTGTTCATCCTGAAATAAGTACATCCTTAAGAGAAGGGACCCAAGGGTCTCCAGGTCACCATGATCCTGCTGAGGATTGCAGTAGCAGGGAGCAGGGATGTGATGAGGTCGACTAACCCGGAAAAAACTCAATGGGTGTTGATCTCTTCAAAGGGCTTGGGCTATGCAATTAACAGTCAAGTTCAAGGCTAGGGCTACACCTTAACCCAGTGAATTTCAAAGTGAGAGCTTTCCCAAGGCAACTGTACCTAGGGATGCAAGGGAGGTAGGAAGGGTAACTTTTCTGTCTTAGCTACTTCTGAATGCATAGCAGAGAGGAGAATGCTAAGGGCTCTGAACAGGGTTAGATAAATCTTTGGTTTAAAATTCTTCACTGGGCCCCCATCTTCTACAGCAGTTGTTTTCAATTCTTTTATTGTTATAATGAATATTGTACAATGTCCTTTTTTCATCCTGAAACAAAATTCGTAGTTATGTATTACTTCCATATACACATTTAAAACAGCAAAAAACAAACAAAAATTAGAATGCCCTAGCTGTATTATAAAGGAGAAATAAAAAGAAAGTAATTTATAATAAGACACCTTCCAAAATAGTAAATTCATAGCTGTGAAAACACTAGAAGACACAATAAATGCTTACACTTATATGGCGAATCACCACAAATGTGACAGCGATGCTGACTGATCCAGGCAGACATATGGGAAACGCAAATACCAAGAGTGGTTTTATTGTGGCAACATGATTTTCTGAAACTGTGAAAAATGTCTTGACATAAAAAAAATATTTTTTACTCAACTTACAGTTTTCCAGGAAAATTAAGTGTATATTAAATTATATAAAACACTTGGTATTTTTATGTAAGATAGGGTTTGGTTTTGACCCAGATGATTATAAATAGGCTTTTCATCTACATAAATGTCTGGCAGATGTGGAATATTTCTTCTTTGAATGGGAGCCTTCCATGAAGGGGAAGACATATAGCATTCTTGACCCCTACCCGCTACATGTCAGTGTTGTTGCTGTTAGGTGCCATCAAGACCATTCCGATTCATAGCGTCCCTATGTGCAGCAGAAGGAAACACTACCCAGTCCTGTGCCACCAATACAGTCATTGCTATGTTTGAGCCCATCATTGCAGCCATTGTGTCAATTCATCACATTGAGGATCTTACTCTTTTTTGCTGACCCTCTCCTTTACCAAGCATGATGTCCTTCTCCAAGGACTGTTCCCTCCTGATAACATGTCCGAACATGTGAGATGAACTCTCGCCATCCTCCCATTTAAGGAGCATCCTGTTGATACTTCTTCCAAGACAGATTTGTTCATTCTTCTGGCAGTCCATGATATATTCAATATTCTTCACCAACACGGTAATTCAAAGGCATCAATTCAAGTCTTCCTTATTCATTGCCCAGCTTTCACATGTGTATGAAAAAACCAAAAAAACCAAATCCGCTGCCGTCGAGTTGATTCTGACTCACGGTGACCCTATAGGTCAGAGTAGAACTGCCCCATAGAGTTTCCAAGGAGCGCCTGGTGGATTTAAACTGCCAACCTTTTGGTTAACAGCATTTAACCACTATGCCACCAGGGTTTCCACGTGCATATGAGGTGATTGAAAATACCCTGGCTTGGGTCTGGGGTATCTTAGTCCTCAGAGTGACATCTTGGCTTTTTAACACTTTAAAGAGGTCTTTTGCAGCAGATTTGCCCAGTGCAATTTGTTGTTTGATTTTTTAACTGCTGCTTCCATGGGTGTTGACTGTGGAACCAAGTAAAACAAAATCCTTGCCAACTTCAATCTTTTCTCCATTTACCATGATGTTGTTTATTGGTTGAGTTGTGAGGATTTTTGTTTTCTTTATGTTGAGGTGTAATCCATACCAAAGGTTTTGATCTTTATGAATGTTTCAAGTCCTCTTCATTTTTAGCAAACAAGGTTTTGTCATCTGCATATCACAGGTTGCTAATGAGTCTTCCTTCAATCCTGATTTCCCATTCTTCTTTATATAGTCCAGCTTCTTGGATTATTTGCTAAGCATACAAACTGAATAGTATGCTGAAAGGATACAACCCTAACTCACATCTTTCCTGACTTTAAACCAAGTGGTATCCCCTTGTTCTGTTCCAATAACTGCCTCTTGGTCTATGTACAGGTTCCACATGAGCACAATTAAGTGTTCTGTAATTTCCATTCTTTACAATGTTATCCATAATTTGTTATGATCCACACAGTTGAATACCTTTGCATAGTCGATAAAACACAGGTAAACATTTTTTTGGTATTCTCTGCTTTCAGCCAAGATCCATTTTACACCAGCGATGATATCCTTTGTTGCACATTCTCTTCTGAATCTGGCTTGAATTTCTGGCAGTTCCTTTTTGATGTTTTGCTGCAACTGCTTTTGAATGATCTTCAGCAAAATTTTACTTCTGTATGATGTCAATGATATTGTTTGATAATTTTCACATTCTGTTTGATCACCTTTCTTTGGAACGGGCACAAATGTGGGTCTCTCCCAGTCAGTTGGCCAGGTAACTCTCTTCCAAATTTTTTGGCATAGATGAGTGAGCACCTCTCTCACTGCATCCACTTGCTGAAATATCTGAATTGATATTCTGTCAATTCCTGGAGCCTTGTTTTTCACCAATGCCTTCGATGAAGCCTGGACTCCTTCCTTCAGTACCACTAGCGCTTGATCATATGCTACCTCCTGAAATGGTTGAACATCAACCAATTCTTTTTGGTACAGTGACTCTGTATTACTTCCATCTTCTTTTGATGCTTCCTGCATTGTTCAATGTCTGCCCATACAATCCTTCAGTATTGCAACTTGAGGCTTGAACTTTTTCTTCAGTTCTTTCAGCTTGAGAAATGCTGAGCAAGTTTCAGAGTTTCTTCTGACATCCATTTTGGTCATGTCAGTAGCACTTGGCAATTGCGACAGCCAAAACAGCAATCTCTAAAATTTTCAAAATGCCCTGGCAGTAGCACCTACCCGTGGGGGTTCCCTGATCTGCAGGATCAAGGCCAGCCTCCGTAGCACATCTTACAAGGCCCTTCATGGTCTGCCCACTGGGGTCTTCCGGGTCTTGCAGGCTCCTCACCACCAGGCTGCTTGTAGCTCCCGTGAACATTGTGTGCTTTGTCTCTGTGCCTGTACTAGTGCTGTGTTCCAAATCTGAAATGACTGACTGAGCCTTTAAGGGGGTCTTTTCCCCACTTTCCAGGCTGGGTTATGTACTTCTCTGCTTGACTCTATCTTTAAACCTATTTTTGAAGAAACTAACAGCATCTTATCCATGATTAAATCCCCGTCACCTAGCTAAATGTCTGGCACTCAATGGGATCTCAATTTCCATGTGGTGAAAGCTAAGTGGTTAGAGCCATGGAACTGATAGACTCACCAAAGAAGTGAGAAAAAAAAAAAAAAAAACCAGTGTAGCGATGCTGTAGTTGTTGTTATTAGGTGCCGTCAATTTGGTTCCAACTCATAGCGGCCCTATGCACAACAGAATGAAACACTGCCTGGTCCTACACCATCCTTACAATGGTTGTCATGCTTCAGCCCATTGTTGCAGCCACTGTGTCAATCCATCTCATTGAGCTTCTTCCTCTTTTTTGCTGACCCTCTATTACACCAAGCATGATGTCCTTCTTCAGGGACTGATCCCTCCTGACATGTCCAAAGTATATAAGACACAGTGTCTCCATCCTTGCTTCTAAGGAACATTCTAGTTGTACTTCTTCCAAGACAGATTTGTTCATTCTTTTGGCAAACCATGGTATATTCAATATTCTTCTCCACTACCACAATTCAAAGGCATCAGTTCTTCTTCGATCTTCCTTATTCATTGTGCAACTTTTGTATGCATGTGATGTGACTGACAACACCATGGCTTGGGTCAGGGGCACCTTAGTCCTCAAGATGACATCTTTGCTTTTCCACACTCTAAAGAAGTCCTTTGCAGCAGACTTGTCCAATGAAATACGTCTTTTGATTTCCTGACTGCTGCTTCCATGGGTGTTGATTGTGGACCCAAGTAAGATGAAATTCTTGACAACTTTGATCTTTTCTCCATTTATCATGATGTTGCTTATTGGTCCAGTTGTGAGGATTTTTGTTTTCTTTATGTTGAGGTGTAATCCATACTGAAGGCTGTGGTCTTTGATCTTCATCAGTAAGTGCTTCGAGTCCTCTTCACTTTCAGCAAGCAAGGTTGTATCATCTGCATAACACAGATTGTTAATAAGCCTTCCTCCAATCCTGATGCCCTGTTCTTCTTCATATAGTCCAGCTTCTCCGACTATTTGCTCAGCATACAGATCAAAAAGGTATAGTGGAAGGATACAACCCTGACACACAGCTTTTCTGACTTTAAACCACTCAGTACCCCTTGTCCTGTCAGAAGAACTATCTCTTGATTCATGTATAGGTTCTTCTTGAGCACAATTAAGTGTCTGGAATTCCCATTCTTCACAATGTTATCTATAATTTGTTATGACCCACACAGTTAAATGCCTTAGTCAATAAAACACAGGTAAACATCCTTCTGGTGTTCTCTGCTTTCAGCCAGGATCCATCTGGTTTGACGTTCTCTTCTGAATCTGGCCTGAATTTCTGGCAGTTCTCTGTTGATATACTCCTACAGCCGCTTTTGAATGATCTCCAGCAAAATTTGCTTGCATGTGATATTAATGATATTGTTCTACAATTTCCACATTCAGTTGGATCCCCTTTGTTGGGAATAGGCATAAATATGGATCTCTCCCAGTCAGTTGGGCAGGAAGCTGTCTTCCATATTTCTTGGCATAGACGAGTAAGCACCTCCAGTGCTGCATCTGTTTGTTAAAACATCTCAATTGATATTCCATCAGTTACTGAAGCCTTGTTTTTCACCAATGCCTTCAGTGCAGCTTGGACTTCTTCTTTTGGTTCCTGATCATAAGCCACCTCTTGAAATGGTTGAACATCGACTAATTCTTTTTGGTATAATGACTCTATGTATTCCTTCCATCTTCTTTTGATGCTTCCTGCATAGTTTAATGTTTTCCCCATAGAATCCTTTGGTAATGCAACTAGAAGCTTGAATTTTCTCTTCAGTTCTTTCAGTTTGAGAAATACCACGCATGTTCTTCCCTTTTGGTTTTCTATCTCCAGCTCTTCGCACATGTTGTTATAATACTTTGTCTTCTAGAGCCGCCCCTTGAAATCTTCTGTTCAGTTCTTTTCCTTCATCATTTCTTCCTTTTTCTTTAGCTGCTCGACATTCAAGAGCAAGTTTCAGAGACTCCTCTGACATCCATCTTGGTCTTTTCTTTCTTTCCTGTCTTGTCAATGACCTCTTGCTTTCTCAGTTCAGTGATAGCACAGCATTATTGTTAGCTGCTATTGAGTCAGCCCCCCAACTCATGGAGACCTCTTGCATGATGGAACAAAATGCTGTCCAGTCCTGGTTGCAAATTGGACTGTTGTGATCCAGAGGGTTTTCGTTGGCTGATTTTCAGAATTAGATCACTAGGCCTTTCTTCCTAGCCTTAGTCTAGAAGCTCTGCTCAAGTCTGTTCAGCATCATGGCTACACAGAAGTCTCCATTGACAGACAGGTGGTGGCTGCACTGAGGTGCATTGGCCGGGAATCAAACCCAGGTCTCCTGCATGGAAGGCAAGAATTCTGCCACTGAACCCCTACTGCCCTTCTAGTGACAACGTAGAGAAGAAATTTTCAGAGGGCATGGAGAAGGAGAATAAATCTCTGTCATTAAAAACTTTGGGAAGAGATATTTAAGAAATAGACAGTCAGTTTCCGGATTATAAGAAATTCAGAGAATTAAGATACATAAAGTAACAGTTTTTTTTTGAAAGGACAATTATTGGTAAAATTCAAAAGAGAGTTTCATTGGAGTAAGGTTGAAGAAGAGTGAGATAATGGAGGTTTAACCAAAATCAAATCCAAACCCATTGTTGTCAAGTTGATTCTGACTAATAGCAACCCTATAGGAAGAGATTAAATGCTTGGGAAAAGGGGGGATTTGTCATGAGGCAAAAGCTCAAGGAAACTGTGGATACCTGAAAGGTAGCTCTATACTAATATTTCTTAAAATGAAAATAGCTTAATTTTTAGATTAAAGATAATTTTTATTCAGGCGATTTAAGACATATATGAAAAGTTTAAAGGGAAAGCAAAAATTATCCAAAATTTTAAAACACTGAGGTAAACACTGTTTATATTTAATTTTTGATGAACATTTTCCTAGATGCCTCTCTACGTTTTTGTGACAACAGAAAGTTATTTCTGTTTTTTTATTTATAATTTTTATTGTGCTTTAAGTGAAAGTTTATAAATCAAGTCAATTTCTCACAAAAAAACCCATATATACCTTGCTACAAACTCCCAATTACTCTCCCCCTAATGAGACAGCCCACTCTCTCCCTCCACTCTCTTTTTTTCGTGTCCATTTCGCCAGTTTCAACATCCTCCACCCACTCATCTCCCCTCCAGGCAGGAGATGCCAACATAGTCTTAAGTGTCCACCCGATCCAAGAAGCTCACACGTCACCCACATCCCTCTCCAACACATTGTCCAGTCCAATCCATGTCTGAAGAGGTGGCTTTGGGAATGGTTCCTGTCTTGGGCCAACAGAAGGTCTGGGGACCATGACTACCAGGGTCCTTCTGGTCTCAGTCAGACCATTAAGTCTGGTCTTACGAGAATTTGGGGTCTGCATCCCACTGCTCTCCTGTCCCCTCAGGAGTTCTCTCTTGTGTTCCCTGTCAGGGCAGTCATTGGTTGTATCTGGGCACCATCTAGTTCTTCTGGTCTCAGGATGATGTAGTCTCTGGCTCATGTGGCCCTTTCTGTCTCTTGGGCTCGTAATCACCTTGTGTCCTTGGTGTTCTTCATTCTCCTTTGAATCAGGTGGGTTGAGACCAGTTGATGCATCTTAGATGGCTGCTTGCTAGCGTTTAAGACCCCAGACACCACTCTTCAAAGTGGGATGCAAAATGTTTTCTTAATAGATTTTATTATGCCAATTGACTTAGATGTCCCCTGAATCCATGGTCCCCAGATCCCTGCCCCTGAAATGCTGGCCTTCGAAGCATTCAGTTTATTCAGGAAGCTTCTTTGCCTTTGGTTTAGTCCAATTGTGTTGACCTCACCTGTATTGTGTGCTGTCTTTCCCTTCACCTAAAGTAGTTCCTATCTAATATCTAATTCGTGAATGCCCCTCTCCCACCTTCCCTCCCTCCCTCCTCTCGTAATCACAAAAGAATGTTTTCTTCACAGTTTAAACTATTTTTCAAGTACTTGTAATAGTGGTCTTATATAATATTTGTCCTTTTGCAACTGACTCATTTCACTCAGCATAATGCCTTCCAGGTTCTTCCATGTTATGAAATGTTTCACAGATCCCTCACTGTTCGGTATCGATGTATAGTATTCCATTGTGTGAATACACCATAATTTATTTCTCCGTTCATCCACTGATGGGCACCTTGGTTGCTTCCATCTTTTTGCTGTTGTAAGCAGTGCTGCAGTAAACATGGGTGTGCATATATCTGTTTGTGTAAAGGCTCTTATTTCTCTAGGGTACATTCCAAGGAGTGGAATTGCTGGATCTTATGGTAGTTCTATTTCTAGTTTTTTAAGGAAACGCCAAATCAATTTCCAAAGTGGTTTTAACAATTTAAATTCCCACCAGCAGTGTAAAAGTGTTCCAATCTCTCCAAAGCCTCTCCAACTTTTATTATTTTGTGTTTTTTGGATTAATGTCAGCCTTGTTGGAGTGAGATGAAATCTCATTGTGCTTTTGATCTGCATTTCTCTAATGGCTAATGATCGTGAACATTTCCTCATGTATCTGTTAGCTACCTGAATGTCTTCTTTAGTGAAGTGTCTACTCATATCTTTTGCCCATTTTTTAATTGGGTTATTTGTCTTTTTGTAGTTGAGTTTTTGCAGTATCATGTAGATTTTAGAGATCAGGTGCTGATCAGAAATGTCATAGCTGAAAACTTCTTCCCAGTCTGTAGGTAGCATTTTTACTCCTTTGGTGAAGTCTTTGGATGAGCATAGGCGTTTGATTTTTAGGAGCTCCCAGTTATCTAGTTTTTCTTCTGCATTCTTAATAATGTTTTGTATACTGTTTATGCCATGTATTAGGGTTCCTAACATTGTCCCTATTTTTTCTTCCATGATCTTTATCGTTTTAGATTTTATATTTAGGTCTTTGATCCATTTTGAGTTAGTTTTTGTGCATGGAGTGAGGTATGGGTCTTGTTTCATTTCTTTACAGATGGATATCCAGTTTTGGCAGCACCATTTGTTAAAAAGACTATCTTTTCCCCATTTATCTATTTTGGGGCCTTTGTCAAATATCAACTGCTCATATGTGGATGGATTTATGTCTGGATTCTCAATTCTGTTCCATTGGTCTATGTATCTGTTGTTGTACCAGTACCAGGCTGTTTTGACTACTGTGGCAGTATAATAGTTTCTAAAATCAGGTAAAGTATGCCTCCCACTTTGTTCTTCTTTTTCTGTAATGCCTTATTTATCCAGGGCCTCTTTCCCTTCCATATGAAATTGGTGATTTGTTTCTCCATCTCATTAAAGAATGCTGTTGGGATTTGGATTGGAATTGGATTAAATGTATAGATCGCTTTTGGTAGAATAGGCATTTTTATAATGTTAAGTCTTCCTACCCATGAGCAAGGTATGTTTTTCCACTTATGTAAGTCTCTTTTGGTTTCTTGCAGAAGTGTACTGTAGTTTTCTTTGTATAAGTCTTTTAAATCTCTGGTAAGATTTATTCCTAAGTATTTTATCTTCTTGGGGGCTACTGTAAATGGCATTGATTTGGTGATTTCCTCTTCGATGTTCTTTTTGTTGGTGTAGAGGAATCCAACTGCTTTTTGTACATTTATCTTGTATCCGAATATTCTGCTGAACTCTTCTATTAGTTTCAGTAGTTTTCTGGAGGATTCCTTAAGGTTTTCTATGTATAAGATCATGTCATCTGCAAATAGAGATATTTTTACTTCTTCCTTGCCAATCTGGATGTCTTTTATTTCTTTATCTAGCCTAATTGCTCTGGCTAGGAACTCCAACACAATGTTTAATAAGAGCGGTGATAAAGGGCATCCTTGTCTGGTTCCTGATCTTAACGGGAATGCTTCCAGGCTCTCTCCATTTAGGGTGATGTTGGCTGTTGGCTTTGTATAAGTGCCCTTTATTATGTTGAGGAATTTTCCTTCTATTCCTATTTTGCTGAGGGTTTTTATCATGAATGAGTGTTGAACTTTGTCAAATGCCTTTTCTGCATCAATTGATAAAATCATGTGATTCTTGTCTTTTGTTTTATTCATGTGGTGGATTACATTAATTGTTTTTCTAATGTTGAACCATCCTTGCATAGCTGGTATGAATCCCACTTGGTCATGGTGAATTACTTTTTTGATATGTTGTTGAATTCTATTGGCTAGAATTTTGTTGAGGATTTTTGCATCTACGTTCATGAAGGATATAGGTCTATAATTTTCTTTTATTGTGTGTGTTTACCTGGTTTTGGTATCAGCCATATGGTGGCTTCATAGAATGAGTTTGGTAGTATTCTGTCCTTTAGTAAAGGTATTTAGAAATACCTTTAGTAGTAGTAGTGTTAACTCTTCTCTGAAAGTTTGGTAGAACTCTGCAGTGAAGCCATCCTGACCAGGGCTTTTTTTTTTGTTGGGAGTTTTTTTGATTACCTTTTCAATCTCTTCTTTTGTCATGGGTCTATTTAGTTGTTGTACCTCTGTGTTTGTTTAGGTAGGTAATGTGTTTCTAGGAATTCATCCATTTCTTCTAGGTTTTCAAATTTGTTTGAGTACAGTTTTTCATAGAAATCTGATATGATTCCTTTAATTTCAGTTGGGTCTGTTGTAATATCGCTCATCTCATTTCTTATTTGGGTTATTTGCTTCCTCTCCTGTTTTTCTTTTGTCAGTTTGGCCAGTGGTTTATCAATTTTTTGATTTTTTCAAAAAAACAGCTTTTGGTCTTGTTAATTCTTTCAATTGTTTTTCTGTTTTCTATTTCATTTAGTTCAGCTCTAATTTTTATTATTTGTTTTCTTCTGGTGCATGTGGATTTCTTTTGTTGCTCTCTTTCTTTTTGTTGAAGTTGTAGGGATAATTCTTCGACTTTGGCCCTTTCTTCTTTTTGGATGTGTGCATTTATTGATATAAATTGGCCTCTGAGCACCGCTTTTGCTGTGTCCCAAAGGTTCTGATTGGAAGTGTTTTCGTTCTCATTGGCTTCTCTGAATTTCTTTATTCCATCCTTAATGTCTTCTATAATCCAGTCTTTTTTGAGCAGGGTATTGTGCAGTTTCCAAGGGTTTGATTTCTTTTCCCTGCTTCTCCTGTTACTGATTTCCACTTTTACGGCCTTATGGTCAGAGAAGGTGCTTTGTAATATTTCAATGTTTTGGATCCTGCTAAGACGTGCTTTATGACAGAATACGTTGTCTATTCTAGAGAATGTTCCACATGCACTAGAAAAGAAAGTATACTTGGTTACTATTGGGTGGAGTGTTCTGTATTTGTCTTTGAGGTCAAGTTGGTTGGTTGTGGGATTTAGATATTCTGTGTCTTTATTGAGCTTCTTTCTGGATGTCCTGTCCTTCACCAAAAGTGGTGTGTTGAAGTCTCCTACTATTATTGTGGAGCTGTCTACCTCACTTTTCAATGGTGGTAGAATTTGTTTTATGTATCTTGCAGCCCTGCCATTGGGTGCATAAATATTTAATATGGTTATCTCTTATTGGTGTATTGTCCCTTTAATCATTATATAGTGTCCTTCCTTATCCTTTATGATGGATTAAACTTTAAAGTCTATTTTGTCTGAAATTAATATTGCCACTCCTGCTCTTTTTTGATTATTGTTTGCTTGTTATATATTTTTTTCCATCCTTTGAATTTTAGTTTATTTGTGTCTCTAAGTCTAAGGCGTGTCTCTTGTAGGCAGCATATAGACAGATCTTGTTTTTTAATCCATTCTGCCACTCTCTGTCTCTTTATTGGTGCATTTAGTCCATTTACATTCAGGGTAATTATGGATAGGTATGAATTTGGTGCTATCATTTGGATGTCTTTTTTTGTGTGTTGTTGACAATTTCTTTTTCCCGCTTGATTTTATGTGCTGAGTGGATTTTCTTTAAATATTGCTCTTTGCTTTTATTTGTTGTTGATTTTGTTTCTGGTGAGTCTGTATTTTTCCCTTGTATTTTATTTTGATGAGTAGAATAGTTTGTCTCCTTTGTTGTTACCTTATTATTTACCCCTATTTTTCTAAATTTAAAACTAACTTTTATTTCTTTGTGTCATCAAATCTTCCCCTCCATATGGAAGGTGTAGAATTACATTTATCAGTCCCTCTTTATTATTTTAATGTTGTCTTCTTTTATGTAATAACATCACTGTTACCCTGTTTTGAGCTTCTTTTTTTTTTTTTTTTTTTAATAATCTTGCTTTTTTTTTTTTTTGATTTCCTGTCTGGGTTGACTTTTGGTTGCTCTGCCCAGTGTCCTAGTCTTGGGTTGACACCTGATATTATTGATATTCTAACCAAAGAACTCCCTTCAGTATTTCCTGTAGTTTTGGTTTGGTTTTTATGAATTCCCTAAATTTGTGTTTTTCTGGAAATGTCTTAATTTCACCTTCATATTTTAGAGACAGTTTTGCTGGATATATGATTCTTGGCCGGCAATTTTTTTCCTTCAATTTTTTAAATATGTCATCCCATTGCCTTCTTGCCTGCATAGTTTCTGCCAAGCAGTGCACACTTATTTTTATTGGCTGTCCTTTGTAGGTGACTTTTCATTTATCCCTCTCTGCTCTTATAGTTCTCCCTTTATCTTTGGCTTTGGCAAGTTTGATTATAATATGTCTTGGTGACTTTCTATTCAGATCTACCTTATGTGGAGTTCGATGAGCATCTTGGATAGATATCTTCTCATCTTTCACAATATCATTATGTGACTTAATATTGACTGTTGTCTCTGAGCCATCTATAAGTTATTGTATTATTTTATGCTTGCTTACTGTGTCATAACTGCTTGCTTTGTTTTTTTTTGATATACCCCTATGGGTTGCTTGAGTGAGCTAGCTTGATTATTTTTGCCTTTGGAGCTTTGGTGTCTTGTTCCCAGATGGCTAGAGCTGTTATCAGGTATATCAGTCTAAGGGTCCATTCTGTTTTCTTGTATGAATTCAGCTTCAGGTTTCCAGGTAGCTGATCATCAAGTGTGTGGTACAGGCCCTGTCCTATAGTCTTAGAGGGGCAAGGGTGTTTGGCATTTATACCAGTATCTGATTGCAGCAGGGGGTCATGCTCTGAGTAAGGCAGAGGGCTGAGAACCATCCCCTGAGTGTCTCTGAGGAAAATGCATCCCTGTTCCCTAGAGCGTGCTGGTGGGTGTGTTCTGCAGACGGACCATGGGCACCCAAAGTTTTCAGTTGTAAGGACTGGGAGGTACCAGGTATCTTTGGACCCCTGTCGTAGGTGGTCAGGTGACCTGAGTGGAGCTACCAGTCCTTAGGTCCCTGATGTGGGTAGGTGAGGACCTTGTTTAATAGGCAAAGCAATATCAAACGTCTCCACCACGCAGCTGAAATTGTTGGAGTTTGCCAACAAGGGCCCATTCTCCTGAAATAGGCCCACACAGGTCCATGCAGAAGGGAAAGGTGCTCAAGGTCCATGGACGGTTTATGCCTGGACAGGAGCTGCTTCTGTCCTGAGCTCCCCTGGTTAATGGACCTAGCAACTTATCTTCCCCCCCTCCAATTGCAAATTTTTTCCTTCCCCAAGGCTGGGAGGATGGTTCTAGGTGCTCACCAGGGTCTACCTCAGGCCCAGGGATTCAGCCGCTGAAGCCAGCTTGGGGGTGGGGAGGTGCGGGAAAATATACGCAAGTACTTAGCTTTTGTCGAGAGCGCTGTTCTCCTCAGGTTCTGGAGGTGTGAGTATACTGTGCGGCTGGCTGCTTCTCCCTGAGTAAACTGCAGCTGAACAGTAGTACCAGCCCGCTGCCACCGCCACTGCCACTCTGGGAATGGTGCCTGAGGGCTTCCGGTGATTCAGGTCTAGTAACTCCTCTCCACTTCTGAAAGGTCTTTTCTGCCCTCTGCCCCTCAGTTCATTGACTAAGCTTGCCTTTGATGCTCAGGGCTCCCAGCTTGTTACAAATATACTTGTTTCACTAGTTTTTTCAAGACTTTGTTGTAAAGAGGGTTCACTGGAAGCTTCTGTCTATTCTGCCATCTTGGCTCCGTCCGAGCTATTTCCGTTTTTTTTAGTGAGTGTATTTGATTGTGGAACTGTTTTTAGGACCCAGTGATAGCAAAATATTTGTACAATTTTTAAACATTCGGTGTCTCATTATTTCATGTGTTTCAGATGACTTAATTAAAGGATAGAGCTATTTCACTTGGAATAGAAATGGACATATTTACTCTGGGAAGCTTGGCTTTCAAAGGACAACCTTTTAGCTAAATCAAGTGCATACTTTTTCTTTGGTTTTAATGCTTTTGTGAATAAAGAACTTTGCAAATCTTTGGTGCTTTGAAAGAACATATCCCTTCAGTGTTTGCCTCACCTTTATTTTCACTAAACTCTAAGTGCTAAGAAAAGTTTCCGGGTGGGAGGCCATGGCTATTGGTCTTGCCTGTAAATTGTAATTGAAGACTTGAGAAAATCCAGAGACAAATCTCTGCTGTGTTTCTGGAGAGGGGTGTGGGGCAAAGAGCTGCTTGGCCTTATCATTCCTCCCGGCTGCCGAGAGGAGTGGCGGGCCTCTGAGACCTCTCCTTGTGCCTCTTGCTTATCCAGCTATGTGAGGCAGAGCCCTGGCTCCTGCTCCTAATGGGATTGGAAGGTGGGCCCAGCCCTCAGCTATGAACTCTTGACTCCCCCTCTCTCTTGTGTGTAGGAAAGAGCCTTGCACTGGGAGTTAAGAGAACTTAGATCTCCTAAAATGAGGGACTTGGCTAGTCGAACTTCAAATTTCCTCCCAGATCTAAAAGACTGGGAGCCTCTAAGGCAGCAGCTCTGCAAAGGCAAGGGTGATTCCATTTTAGTCTCAGGAGCAAACTTAAGGTTGAATCTTTCAGTTCAGGGTATGAGTTGCAGCTCCTCTGTTCTGCAAATAGCAGTACTGGCAACTCTCCCTCCTTCCCACTCTGTAGTTTGGTTCCAGAATAAATTCTTTTCTGCATATGTGCAAATGAGGCCAGAATCCTCTTATCCAGTGCTGCAAAAAAGAAAAAGAATCAAACGTAGCACATGAGTTGGCCCAGTCTGTCTTAGACAAGGAATATTGTGTGCTCTGATACAAAAATTAGAAATGTAAAGAAAAGATGCTGCACTGGACATTAGAAATAACTTTAATCCATCTCAGGATTGCACATATGAAGAAACAGAGATTCCACAAAATCAGTTGTCTTAAGTCAAATAGCTACATGGAGACAGAGCCTAGACAAGAAGCAGTGTCTCTCTACTCCCTGTTTAGTGCTCTTTCTTTTTTATAGTTCTGCTTCCCACACCACCATAAGCTCATTCAAACGAAGCACGTATAAAAATATTCTTATATAGATTCACATATTTATTCAGAGTCATCAACCTCTTCCAGCGTTTATATACATAACAGGGCACCCAGGAATATTTCACTTTTCTCCTGAAAAGTGCCCACAGCTGCTTATTCTGAACATCTGGAATAACAGAACTTTAAACAAAATACAGTGTACATAATGCCAGGCACACTTAATCCTTCTTTTGAATGAATTACCAAAATTAGTGTGAAGGAAGGAATTCAGTAGACTTAATAGGACCGACCTTTAATATCACAGCTAATATATTACAACACAAAAGTCTCCCCTGAAGTAGAATTATTTGTATGGAAACCCTGTCACATGGGCTGAAAACAAGCCAGGATACCATATCCAAGAGCAGTGATAAATGGCCATCTCTGGACAGAGGAAGGTGTCCGGTGAGGCCTCTAAGATACTGGCGTGGAACCAGGTTTATTTAATATCTTTATTTGTGGTCTGGTGGCGGGGGGGTAAACAGTACTCCCTGCTAGTATGACAAATGTGTTAAATTGGCAGCTGTTTAAAAATGGAAAGGGTAGAAAATATAATGCACCATGGAAAAGAGAGGCTAGAAATATGGCAGAAAATCATGAAATGAGATTCAACTTGGAAATATGAATGCCGATACAATTGGGAATTATAATATGAAACAGAGAATTTGAGCCAAAATCTGGCCTGATAGGAGGAAAAAAAAAAAAAAGAGCAAGTAACAGAAATCACAGTACTTTTCATTCCCAAATGGATTCACCACTTCCAAGATTGTAGGTTAAAACTTTACATATTTGCAAATATTATATGAGCCAGAGTGTGTAGCTGAGAAGGTTGTAACAGACTACAGAAGAGCACATCAGGTCAATAATCATGTGAGGCCACGCTAATAATGCCACAAAACAAGCTGATGGCAATTCCAGAAAAGCCGGGAGAATTGCATTAACCAGATCTACTAGACAGCTTCTGGTGACTGGAAGCCACTTGTAGTAGAAACTTTTTTGGACTCTGAGAAGATGGAATAGGTGGAAGATGACAGGCACTTTAATGGTCTGCCTATGACAGTCAACCCATGTGCATTTAAGAGTCAAAGGATTAGAACAGATTATCGAATCCCTAGGATCGAGATAAAAATGAAATGTTAATGCCATTGCTGTTTAACTATGACCAATGACAGAATCCAGTCCAATAAATATTTTTTATTATTATTCAAATACTACATCATTCAAATAGTGCTACTCATGAACAGAAGTGACATGGAGGCCACCAGTGAAATCCAGGATGAATGGACTTGCCAGGGAATGGAAGAATTTTTTTTGAAATCTCACATCCAGGCACTTTAAAAGTTATTTTTGGAGCGTCGTTTATTTTTCAGATTCTTTTCCTTAGCATCAGCTTTGAAATCAATCAGATCTATGTTCTAATCCTTGTTCTACTCCTTCCTATAAGAATATCACTGAAAGGCTATTATCCTTGATTTCTTCATCTGTAAAAAGTACATAATACTACTGCTTCCCAAGGTTGACATGAGAACTCAATGCACAATGTATAACAACATATCATACATGGCTACTCATAGAAAGCGTTTATAACAGAAGGGGTATAATTATATCAGGAAGTGGTAAAATACAAAGATAAAGAGATACATAGTTCAAACCTCAGTTCTTCCCAGCTTCCTGATTTGGGGCAAGTTATTAACCATGCCGTGGATCCATTTTCAAAATGTTTAAATACTAAGATCAATGAATAGTACCTAATTTTTCATATGGTTGCTGTGAGACTTAAATGAGAAAATACCAGGGATTCAAACTGATTTGTTCTAATTTGAACCCCTTGTCTTAGTCGTCTAGTGATGTTATAACACGAATACCACAAGAGGATGGTTTCAACAAACAGAAGTTTATTCTCTCACAGTCTTTTGTTGCTATGTGCTGTCTAGTCACTTTCAACTCGTTGTGACCCTACAGGACAGAGTAGAACTGCCCCATAGGGTTTCCAAGGGGTGGCTGGTGGATTTGAACTGCCAGCTTTTTCATTAGCAGTCAAGCTCTTAACCACTATGCCTCAAGGGCTCCAGTCTAGTAGGCTAAAAGTCCAAATTCAGGGCATCAGTTCCAGGGGAAGGCTTTCTCTCTGTCAGCCCTGGAAGAAGGTCCTTAGCATCACTTTCCCTGGTCTCGGAGCTTCTCAACACAGGGCCCCCAGCCCCAAAGAACACACGCTCCTGGCTCTACTTTCTTAGTTTTGTGAGGTTCCCATGTCTCTCTGCTTGCTTCTCTCTTTTACATCTCAAAAGAGATTGACTTAAGACACAATCTAATCTTGTAGATTGAGTCCTGATTTATTAACATAACTGCCGCTAATCCAGTCTTACTGACATCGTAGAGGTAGGATTTACAACACATACAAAAATCACATGAAATGACAAAATGGTGGGCAATCACACAATACTGGAAATCATGGACTAGCCATGTTGACACACATTTTTGTTGCTGTTGCTGTTGTTAGGTGCTGTCCAGATGGTTCTGACTCATAGTGACCCCTTGCACAATAGAACAAAACATTGCCCAGTCCTGTGCCATCCTCACAATCCTTGCCATGCTTAAGCCCATTGTTGCAGCCACTGTCTCAATCTATCTCATTGAGGGTCTTCCTCGTTTTCGCTGACCCTCTACTTTACCAAGCATGATGTCCTTCTCCAAGGACTGGTCCCTCCTGATAATGTGTCCAAGGTATGTGAGATGTAATCTCACCATCCTTGCTTTTATGGAGCATTCTGGCTGTACTTTCAAGACAGATTTGTTTGTTCTTTTGGCAGTCCTTGGTATATTCAATAGTCTTTGCCAACACCACAATTCAAAGGTATTGATTTTCTTCATCAGTCTTCCTTATTCATCGTCCAGCTTTTACATGCATATGAGGCAATTGAAAACACCATAGCTTGATTCAGGCCCACCTTAATCATCAAGGTGACATCTTTGCTTTTCAACACTTTAAAGGCAATGTGTCATTAGATTTCTTGACTGCTGCTTCCATAGATGTTAATCGTGGATCCAAATAAAATGAAATCCTTGGTAAGTTCAATCTTTTCTCCGTTTATCATGATGTTGCTTATTGATCCAGTTGTGAGGATTTTTGTTTTCCTTGTGTTGAGATGTAATCCACACTGAAGGCTGTGGTCTTCGATCTTCACCAGTAATTACTTCAAGTCCTCTTCTTTTCCAGCAAGCAAAGTTGTGTCATCTGGATAACGCAGGTTGTTAATGAGTCTTCTTCCAATCCTGATGTCAGGTTCTTCTTCATATAGTCCAGCTTCTCGGATTATTCGCTCAGCATGCAGATTGAACAGGTATGGTGAAAGGACACAATCCTGATGTACACATTTTTTGACTTTAAACCATGGAACATCCTCTTGTTCTGTTTGATCTATGTACATGTTCCTTATGGGCACAATTAAGTGTCTTAGAATTTCCATTCTTCAAAATATTATCCACAATTTCTTATGATCCACACAGTCAAAAGGTTAGTAGTCAAGCTCAAGCCATTTGTGCAACCCAGGTACCTGACTTAAACACTTAGACTAGTGCCTGGCATATACTAACTACTCAAAAACTATTCTCGTTGTTGTTCTTAGGTGCCATCGAGTCTATTTTGACTAATGGTGAACCCATGTGACAGAGTAAAACTGCCTTATAGGGTTTTCTTGGTTATAATCTTTATGGAAGCAGATTGCCAGGTCTTTCTCCCACGGAGCTGCTGAGTGGGCTTGAACTACCAATCTTTCTCTTAACAGCCAAGCACTTGCATTCATACATTAAATTCAAGAGGCACTAAACTCCAAATGTACTAAATAAAATATAATTGGTTGGGCCTTTTACTTTGCATTTCTTTCATCTTAGCTGGTAAACTTGAATGTGATAGCTATTATTTATACTTTGGGGTATATGTGAGGCAAGGCCCGTATCACTACATTGAGAGCATGATCCCTGGAGTCGGGCCCACCTGGTTCATCTCCTAGCTCTGACTTTCACTAGCTGTGCCATTGTGACATGTGATTTTATTTCTAAAAACCTCAGTTTCCTTATCTATAAAATTTTTATCTACCTCTTGTAGTTGTTGCGAAGACTCAAGGGCTGAATGATATGATAGTGAAAGTCGACAGAGCGTTGCTGGAGACTGACATGCTCTTTCTGCCTATGCTGACGGCCCTCAAAGAGATAGAAAGAGCCAAGAAAATCTCTGTTCTATTCCTCCCATCTTGTGGGTCGGTTTCTTCTGGCTAGTTCCTAAAACTGGGAATAGTTCCAGGGACAAGCTGCAGCTGAGGACACTGAGAACACAACTGAGAACAGAATCAGGGACAGTTGGGAGACAGCTGTGGGCAAACTTAGATCCTTGCAGATGGAAGTTGGCTGGACCTGGTGTCATTGGGCAATGACCATGGGAAGGAACAGACAAACAAGAAACATCAGCACAGCCTTAAAGATACAGAAAAAGCTTCAGAATCAAAAGAAAGGATCAGGTGATTTCTATGAGTTGGTCTGTGGGGAGTGGAGGGTGAGGGTGACTCTGAAAAAACTTCAGATATTCAAATGTCGTTTACATTGTTACAAATAGTATGTATGAAATATCAAGAGGTTTTTGAACCACTGCTGCTCTTTCATTAGCTAGTTGTGTTTTTTGCCCATTCAAAAAAAAAAAAAATTCAAAAGGCACTGATTTATTGTAGATGAATCAATCCAATAGTCATTGTTTTAATCCTTCAAAATAATCAGGTTTTATTCAAATTAGAAAGCCCAGATTAGGTCACAGAATACCATCTTTTCGTATTAAATATTTCTCCCCCAAAGAACACTTTGTTTTCTCAGCCCATTGGAAGGGAGAGGAACAGATATAAATTTTGTCAAAAGAAAACAAAATATCTCCCTTAAAAGGGGTTAGAAAGTTGGAAGACAGAGGATTCCACAAACAGCGGGTGTACGATTGATGTTCTTAATGATGGATGACAAAGTTAGAGATAATGAAATGAAATTAGACAATGTGAAGTTAACCTAGGCCTGTAAACAAAGATCCAAAATATGAAGTCTATGTAGATATTTGTTACTTAATTCACCTTCTGCTCTACAGAGTAGGCCCCACACAGATGAAACCCAGTGACTTCCTATTCGTAAATCACCCTCTGGGAGTTAATTGGACATTCTTAGAAGGGTTTCCATTTCACGATCACTTGAGAACCATTAACATAGAAGTGAATTTGCTAACTGTGCCCTGAAGAGCTTGTAAGAATTAAGAGAGAGATGGGAGTGACTTCTGCACTTGGAGAAGCTGGCCAATAGTAAGACAAATAGGGGAGCCCGGTGGCATAGTGGCTAAGAGCTCAGCTGCTAACCAAAAAATCAGAAGTTTGAATCTGCCAGCTGCTCCTTGGAAACCCTATGGGGCAGTTCTACTCTGTCCTATAAGGTCGCTATGAGTCGGAATTGACTCAACGGCAAACGGTTTGGGTTTTTGGTTTTGGTAAATAGGGGTAAGACGAATTTTGCTGTGACCTGGACAAGTAAAAAGCAGGGTCAAGATTTACATGGCTATTCCAGTGATTCTCAATCTCAGTGAATTGCAAATGATGCCTAAGAACCTTTATCTTGCTGGGAGTCTAGATTCCCCTTGTAGGTTTCTAGCAACCTCCTTTTAGACAAATTATTAATGAGGACCCAGGAGAATAATTGTATTCCCTTGTGTTTAATTTGTCATTAGAGTGTCACCATGCATCTTATAAACATACAACTTTTTAGTACTTTACCATTATTCAAGCACTGCAATTTAGTTTGATCACCTAAACTTTGTTTTAGCTGACATCTCCTGTCCTTGGCACAATTTAAAAAAAAAAAAAATTTATTAGTTACTTTTCAAATGGCACAGTATAGTTTCTGATTATAGAAACACTGTACTAGTTCATTTGGTAATCAACTGATACAATGTCCCGCAGGCAGCAAGTGGGATTCATATTTCTGCCTTAGGCCAAGCCGTAGCAGTGCTTCTCCCTGCCTGGGCAGAGATTCTGTCTTTTTACCTATATTTATATCCACAGTAGAGCAGTTGAATGACAATAATGTATACCTCTTCTGGTACTTCAGTAAAAAAAAAAATAAAAAAAGTTCTGCAAAGCCTATTCAAAGCATGACTTCAATAATTTATTCAGGAAATCTCTGTAAGAAACTTAACATTTTTGTTTTTTGTTAAGCCAATTTGATCTCTCATCACATTTCATAGTAAATTTGAATGGTCATATGACCCACTATTAGGTTAATTGTTCACTTGGAGACTTGGGTGTTAAAGTAATCGAAAGATAAATTCAAGAAGGCCATTGATGCCTTGGAGAATTTGTCAGCATGCCCTGGAGAATAGTACTAAACTCAGACATTTTTAACAGCTAAAGTTAAAGAAAAGAGCTCTGATTTCAGCCTACTGGGGACCCATCCAATGCTCCGACCCCTCTGTTACTTTTGCCTAAGTGAGAAATAAAAAAGGCGTTTTGGATGTAAAGAAACTCTGTAGCTTCATTCTCATGGAACTGGAAATTAATTTTTCCTGAATTATGAATTTTCTAAACACAGCAAGCTTTTGACATGAGGGCCCATTCTTCTTTAAAAACTTGCCATGGCACAATATCCTGGTCTCTCTATCAAGGAAAAAAAGTGAAAACCCCTGGTCCACTTAAGCATCTTTTGGTAGGTACCTAACATACAAGTGATTTTAAGAACTTTTGAGGCGAGTTACATTTTTCTCCCTTTAAATGCTCATTTTTATGAGAGGAGGGTGGAAGGAACACTGATGAACATTCTAGTCCATTCCTCCTGTCAAGCAGTCAGGGCCCCATATAAACTTCCCTTGATACATAAGAATCAGACGGAAATTTACAGATTGCAGAACAAGAAGATGCTCAGCGGTCCCCCCTAATGCTTTTTCTAACCTCAATTCCTCTTGTTACAACTTCTACATAATATGGAAAAGTTAGATTCAACTATTGGTGCTGTTTTTATGAGCTGGTTACTGTTACTTGATGTCACTCTTGTTATTTACAGGCTATTTCACTACAATAACCTTAAGTCAGACTTTGAATGAGGCTTTTTTTTTTTTAATTGGAGGAGGTGGGGGGAGCTAGAGGAGAAAACGTTTTTAACTGAGCTTTTTCCTCTCCTGGAGTGAGCCAGTTTAATCTGGAAAAAGTACCATGGTGAATTGTATTATTTCCCCAAATGAATGTGTGGTTTCCAAACCTAAAATCTGGTGCCATTTGGGCACTTTTCCATTGGGTGGCAGTACATGTTCAGAACACCCTAACCCTTCTTCTTTATCCCATTGTTTCTGAAATGGAATTTGTACTTTTTCATGAATTCTAGTAACTGTCTTTTTATAAGGGCAGTTCACCAGTCATATAATTCATAAAACATGAGTGAGAACTAAACTGTTTTTCAATTATTTTCATATTATAATCAATGGTGACAGAACATGTTTTTGTTCATTATTTTATCACCAATATCTAGATCAGTGCCTTGCCTGGTAAGTAGTAGGCTTTTTCCAGATAGTTTGTTGCACTTTTTTTTTTTTTTAATTTTTGCTGATGTAAAATCCAAAGTCAAATTGTACAGAATTCAGAAAAAATAATTTTTCTGTCTGTTCAAACCACAGTCCAGCATTTCAGCTTAACCTATCGCATGCTTGGTCACTTACGTCACTTAAAAAAAAATTATGTTAAACAAGTGATCATTTCTCTCTGGCACAGTTTAGCAAGAAGTTCAAGATCCTGTTTTAAAATAAGACAGAAGGCAGCAATTCAGGTTACCATGTCCCATTAAATCATGTATATAATCATGCAATAAATTTTCTGTTTCTTGTACATTTGTGTTCTAGATTAACTTTTTTAAAAAAAAACTAGGACTAGTGAAGTGAAAACAGCCAGTTTTGATGCTCATAGGGGTTTCGATTCTTGTTAATCTCTGTCTTGACTGTTTATTTTCACCAAAGATGCTTTTTAAGCTAGTTTATTAAGCTAGGGTGCATTTTGGAAAGTGTTTTTGGCTATAGACAAATACCATCTGTATTAAGTAAACTTGGAATTATTTGTTAAAAAAAATTATTAGTACAAACCCAAAACAGAAAATGATCTTAAAATGGGTCCTTGGAGAAAACCAGGAAGAATACACAGGTTTGTTGAAGACATTTACAAGTGGATTTTCAACTAAATAATAGTCACTTATTCCACAGTAGTAGTTTTATGGTAACCTGCCTTGCTAAACATTGCTTAAATGATTCTTAACGGTTTTCATATGAATAGAAAAATTACAATTCATTAAAAACAAGCTGAGTTGAAATAAATATATTATTTTAACATATGTACTCATATTTTAAAAGCTTATGTGCACATGTAAATAGATATTTTTACATATCACATGATGGAAAATGTAAGATTCTTTCTTTGCTGTTGTGGTTATGTTGTTGTGGCTGCCTCCAAGTCAGGCCCCGACTCATGGCAACCCCGTGCACAATGGAATGAAATGCTGCCCAGCCCTATGCCTTCCCATGATTGGTTGGTGACGCTGTGATCCATAAGATTTTCATAGGCTAGTTTTCAAAAGTAGATCACCAGGCCTTTCTTCCTAGTCCATTTTAACCTGGAAGCTCCACTGAAACCTGTTCAGCATCATAGCAATGCACAAGCCTCCCCTGACAGATGGGCGGTGGCTGCGCATAAAGTGCACTGGCCGGGAATCGAACAGGGTGCCACTGAACCACCACTGCCATCATTATTATGATAGTTACAGTCAGGTAGCTTTTTAGATATATAAAAAAGTCTCTTCCAATTTTGTCCAGTTAAGTGCAAATTAAATCACAAGATAAACGAAACCGCAGAGAACTAAATAGATAAGCAATACAGTCCTGTTCTATTTTTCATTTATGTAAATACAATCAGCACAGAATGGAGTGAAAAAAAGCTAAATTTTAATATTTCTTGTATATTACTTGAGGAAACCAACCATTGTTATCCTATCCCAAAGGAGTATTACATATAGAATCTATTAAACAAGAATACAACTTATCCATCTACGTCAGAACGTAACGTGTATCGTTTTTGTATTTTTCTTTTTAACAAACAGCGAAATTCTATGCACTGTAAAAAGATTTAAGATAATTTTAAAAAATATGATTTGTGGTCAAATGATTGCTATAAAGTAACATTAGGGCATTACATGGAGGGTCTGGACAAATCAGGTGTATACCTCAACGCCTTAAAGGCTTGTCATGAGACAGAACGATTCCTTGGGCCTGAATGCCGCAAGATGCTTGGGTGTAGTGCTCTAAGGTCTGCATTAATTACGCTCTCTGAGCTGGGAAAGAGTGAATCAAGCACAAATCATACCTACGATCCTGTTTATTAGTTCTCCCTGTTCACCTCTCTGCTCGGAGATCATGAAAATGGGGTGTGGCTGAATAAATGTGGAAGGATTTCAATGTTCCATATACCCCATTCCTGCCTTGAAGCATACTTATTGACTATAATCGCCCATGCTGTTGCCAAACAGTAGAAAGCTTTGATGGGCAGCCCATAAGAAGACTTTGTCGACATGGGAGGTCAAATATTTTTCAGTTGATTTGGAAAGACCTAGATTAAGAATCTCCGCGTAAATCAGTCAGTGAAGAGCTTTAGGAAATTTTGAGGCATTTTGCTTCACAGTGGAATTGGGCAATGGTTTTAAATCACCATCAGTGGAGCCCATATATGACCACTCAATAGTGAATGAGACATCCAACAACTCACCCTTCCAGCTTTTGAGTTAACCTGTTTCAGTGAGGAGTGTTAGCTTTGGACTGGAAATAAAGCTGCAATTCTGACCTCCCAGCAATTAGTATGTTTTCTTTCCAACCTAGTCTAAATGTCAGGTTCAAATACTAGAGGAGTGACTTTTTAATAGAAACCTAAAGATGATAGATCTGATTGTAAAGTCTCACCTCCTAAAAAAAAAAAAAAAAAAAACAGGGTAGAAATAACTGGATTGATTTATTTTCTCCATAACCCAAAAATTCAGTCCTTGAATTAGGGCCATGGGTTTCCTCTGCCAACACCGCTCTTTTCCCAGTTCTTCTCATACCTGGATCAACCACAAACCTCAGATCCCAGCTCAGATGCTCCCTCTATGCAGAGCTATCCCTGATCTGCCTATATTCAGGAGACTCGTGGTCTCCTCTTTATCACACCACTGTGTTACTTTCCTCCATAGTGTATAGCACAATTAATAATTATTGTTTTGATTTATTATGTGTTTATTTTCTGCTTTCCCTACTGGAACATAAGCTCTATCAAGATCTCTCTGATTATTTTATAAATTGTCTGTAGTAGGAGAACTGGAAGCAAAGAAATCAATTCAGAGGCCACAGTAATCTAGCGTAGGGGAGAGAAAGTGATGACTTGGAATAGGGGGTCGGTGGGAGACGGACATAGATGGACTGGGATGTGTTTTGAAGGTATGAGCCAACAGGACGTGTTGATGGATTGCATCTTGGAGGAAGGGATAAGGAAAAGAGAAGAATCAAGGATAAGGCCTAAATTTGGGGCTTGAGCAATTAAAGGATGATGGGGTCATTTTAAGAGATGTGAGTTAAGACGAAATAATTTCTATTACAGATTAACGCCACTGATGTATCTTATTCTAACCTAGTGTTTCTCAAAAGTGAACATACATAGGAATTAAATAAGAATCTTCTTAAAATGTAGAATCTGATTTAGTGAACCTGGACTCTTCATTATCTTCAATTGATATATACATCTATTCTTACTCAAATATCTTACTGTAGCTTTATAGTGAACCTTCATATCAGGCACCATGGTTTCTCCAACATTGTTCTTCTTTTTCAAAGTTGTTTTGGCTATTGATTTCTGTCTTAGTTATCTAGTGCTGCTGTAACAGAAATACCACAAATGAATGGCTTTAACAAAGAGAAATTTATTTCCTCACAGTAAAGTAGGCTGAAAGTTGAAATTCAGGGTGTCAGCTCCAGGGGAAGCCTTTCTCCTTCTATTGGCTCTGGAGAAAGGTCCTTCTCATTAATATTCCCTTGGACTAGGAACTTCTCCACACAGGAACCCCGGATCCAAAGGACGCACTCTGCTCCCAGCACTGCTTTCTTGGTTGTATGAGGTCTCCCTGTCTCTCTGCTCACTTCTCTTTTTTATATCCCAAAAGAAACAGCTCAAGACACAATCCAATCCTGTAGACTGAGTCCTGCCTCATCAACACAACTGCCGCGGATTCCCCTCATTAACATCATAGAGACAGGATTTACTATGCATAGAAAAATCACATCAGATGACAAAATGGACAATCATACAATACTGAGAATCATGGCCCAGCCAAATTGATACACACATTTTTGGGGGACACAATTCAATCCACGGGAATTTCCATGTAAATTTTAGGATAAACCTGTCCATTTCTTCCACAAAATCTGTTTAAATTTTTATTTTGATTGTGTTTAATCTATAAATCTATTTGGAGATATTTGATATCTTAACAATTTTGACTTTCCTGATTCAGGAATAGAGCATACCTCTTCACTTATTTAGGTCTTTCATTTTCCTCTGCAGTGTTTTCTGCCTTCAGTGTATAGGCCTTGCTCATAGTTTGTCAAATTTAGCTGTATATCTTTCATGTTTTTTCATGCTAATGTAAATGGTATTTTTTTATTTCAAATACTAATTCTTCATGGCTAGTATATAGAAATGTAATTGATTTTTGTATATTGGCCTTGTGACCTGATTTTGCTAAACTCACTTATTTGTTCTAATACTTTTTTTTTAAATATAAATTATGTGGGTTTTTCTCCATAATCATGTCATTTTTATATAAAGAAAATTATTCTTTCTCTCCAACCTGTATGCCTTTGTAGACACCCTTGTCTTGTTTCCTATCTTAGAGGGAAAACATTCCTTTTTTTTATGAGTTAGTTTGAAGTTAACTGCAGGTATTTTTTAGATTCCCTTTTTCAGGCTGAGGAAGTTTGATTGTACTACTAGTTCTCAGAGATTATTGTGGGTGGATTTTCAATTCAATCAAATATTTTTCTGGATCTTTGGAAATAAAAATATGTTTTTTTCTTTTTGGTATGTTGATGTGGTAAATGATATTGATTGACTTTTTTTTAGTTGAACCAATTTTACATTTTTAGGATGAATCCTACATATATATATATACATATATATATACTTGATTTGCTAATATTCCATTGGAGTTTTTTTTTTCCATGTATATGAGAGATATTTGTCTGTAATTTTATTTATAATGTTGCATTGCACATGCAGGTTACCTTAAAGCCTGTCTCCAGATCCCAATTAGCCACCAGAGTACTGGGATGACAATTCCACCCAATAGTATAACCACTCCATGGGAATTATGTCCATTTATCTTGATCAAGTTGTGCACATGAGAAATGTACATGGTGATGCAATAGTGAAAGCTGTTTGTTTTAATTACTTACAGATAACAGACAGCGTAGAATAGGAAAAGTTTCATCACAAGCAGTCCTCCCTAGCTCAAGAGCTGTCTGGGAAGGATGGAAAACTCCCACACACGCCCCCTTTCTTTATTCCATGGACAAAAGACCCTGACTATCTTCCCCCATGCAGTTTTATCTTCCAAGGGTTGTGCAACTCCAATTTTCCTGCCTGACCACCCGAATGGGGGGGAGGGAGGTTGTCAGACATGGGGCCACCATCCTGGAATTGTATCTCATTAGCTCTGCTGTTTATTTAGACATACCAATAGACTTCAGAAGGGGGAGTGCAATGGTTTGTTCTGAAGCCCAACGATGCTGGGGGGTGGGTTAATGGGGAGTAATTATAACTGCTTGGGCCTTCTGAAGGACTGCCTGCTCTGAAATGCCTGTGGTTTTGGTACCAGAAAAATAATGCTGGCCTCATTAAATATGTTTGAAAGGATTTCTTTTTCTTCTATATTCTGGAAGATTTTGTGAAAAATTGGTATTATTTCTTCCCTGGTTTGGTAAAATTCACTAATTAAGCCATATAATACTGGAATTTTCTGTGTGAAAAGTTTTTAAAATAGGAATTCAATTTATTTAATAGGCCTAGGGCTACTCAGGTTATCTATTTCTTCTTGAAAGAGCTTTGTAAATTTGTGCCTTTCAGTAATTTTTTTTTCAGTACTTTAAAGATAATGCTTCATTGTCCTCTGGTTTGTGTAGTTTCTGACAAGAAGTCTGCTGCATTCTTATCTTTGTTTCTTTATTTAGTATATCATTTTACTTCAGCTGCATCTCTCTACTGAAATTTTTGATACATTCTTGCACCTTTGCCAATCTTTTTCACCAGACTTTTAATACACTGATAATAATTATTTGAAAATCTTTGTCTCATAGTTCTAACTATAGGTCATCTATTCATCTACTTTTATTGATTGCTTTTTCTCTTGAAAATAAGTCAGGTTATTTCTGGTGTGTTTTTGTCTCTGGGTTTTGAACCAGTTAGAAACAGTTCAGTCCTGGCTATTGTAAACAAGGGCAGCATACTCATTGCATAGCAATCAAATCTGTTGCCCACCAGATTTCGACCTGAGTAAGAAAAACACAGCAGTGCCTCACTCAAAGATAGCAGCCAACCATGCCACTTTGAATGTTTCAGGAGCCTGATTTGAGAGACTGGATTATTGGCAGGACTGTGGAGAACGACACACGTTCAAAGAGGCTGTTAGTTTTCTTACTTGGGTCAAATCCTGTAGGCAATAGATTTGGTTGCTATGAAACACATACGCTGCCCTTGTTTATGATGGCTGTGACTGAACCGGTCTGAATTGGTTTGAAGCCCTGGGATGTCTCATAATTTTCTATAATATGTTGGCTATCACGTGTTATACAATGCAGGAAGCATCAAAAGAAGATAGGAGGAATATAATGAGTCACTATACCAAAAAGAACTGGTCAATGTTCAGCCATTTCAGTAGATAGCATATGATCAAGAACCGATGGTACTGAAGGAAGAAGTCCAAGCTGCACTAAAGGCATTGGCAAAAACAAAGCCTCCAGGAACTGATGAAATACCAATTGAGATGTTTCAACAAAGGGATACAGCATAGGAAGTGCTCACTCATCTGTGCCAAGAAATTTGGAAGACAGCTACCTGGCCAACCAAAAGAAAAAGATCCATATTTATGCCTCTTCCCAGGACAGGTGATCCAACCGAATGTGGAAATTATCGAACAATATCATTAATATTACACACAAGTAAAATTTTGCTGAGGATCATTCAAAAGTGGCTATAGCAGTATATCAACAGGGAACTGACAGAAATTCAAGCCAGATTCAGAAGAGGACATGGAACCAGGGATATCATTTCTGATGTCAGATGGATCCTGGCTGAAAGCAGAGGATACCGGAAAGGTGTTTACCTGTGTTTTATTGACTATGCTAAGGCATTTGACTGCTAGGGACATACAAATTATGAATGACATTGTTGAGAATGGGAATTTCAGAACACTTTATTGTGCTCGTGAGGAATCTGTACATGGATCAAGAGGCAGTCATCTGAACAGAGCAAGGGATACTGCATGGTTTAAAATCAGGAAAGGTGTGCATCAAGGTTGTATCCTTTCACCATACTTATTCCATCTGTATTCTGAGCAAATAATCCAAGAAGCTGGAGTGTATGAAGAACAGGGCAACAGGGTTGGAGGAAGACTCATTAACAACCTGTGTTATGCAAATGAAACAATCTTGCTTGCCGAAAGTGAAGAGAACTTGAGGCACTTACTGATGAAGATCGAAGTCCACAGCCTTCAGCATGGATTACACCTCAACATAAACAAAAATCCTCACAACTGGACCAATAAGCAACCATGATAAATGGAGAAAAGGTTGACATTGTCAAAGATTTCATTTCACTTGGATTCACAATCAACCCTCGTGGAAGCAGCAGTCAAGAAATCAAAGGATGCATTGCACTGGGCAAATCTGTTGTAAAAGACCTCTTTAAAGTGTTAAAAAGCAAAGATGTCACCTTGAAGACTAAGGTGCCCCGGACCCAAGCCATGGAGTTTTCAATCACCTCATTTGGATGTGAAAGCTGGACAATGAATAAGGAAGACTGAAGAAGTGTTGACACCTTTGAATTGTGGTGTTGGAGAAGAATATTATTCAATATTCATATTCATGCCATGAACAGCCAAAAGAAGGAACAAATTTGTTTTGGAAGAAGTACAACTGGACTGCTCCTTAGAAGGGAGGATGGCAAGACTATGTCTCACATACTTTGGACATGTTATCAGAAGTGATCAGTTCCAAGAGAAGAACATTATGCTTGATGAAGTAGAGAGTCAGTGAAAAATAGGAAGACCCTCAATGAGAAGGATTGATACAGTGGCTGCAACAAAAGTTTCAAGCATAACAAGGATTGTGAGGATGGCGCAGGACTGGGTAGTGTTTCCTTCTGTTTGTTGTACACAGGGTCATTATGAGTCAGAACTGACTCGACGGCACCTAACAACATTATGTGTTCAAAATAAAAGAGGTAGAAAAACAAAAAAACCAAACCTGTTGCTGTCGGGTCAATTCCAACTCATAGTGACCCTATAGGACAGACTAGAACTGCCCCACAGAGTTTCCAAGGAGTGCCTGACAGATTCGAACTACCAACATTTATGGTTACCAGCCATAGCACTTAATCACTGAGGTAAATAGTATATATGCCTGAAAAGGGCATGCTTTGTTTTTCTGAAAGACAGTTAGTGTAGAGAGCTGAGTCAATCTACTCAATACTTGAGCTGGGTTTGTGTTTTGCTGTCTATTTAGTTATGTAAATAGTTTACCACAGGCTTCATATTCCTCCAGTAGTGGTCAGCTGCTACTTTGTGTGTAATGTGTGGCCTGTATTACTGGAGAATCTCCCCCCACCCCCTCAGTATTCCTGTCACCTTTCAGCAAGGTCCAGGTACCTGTACCACAGAAGCTGTCTTTTTGTATATTGTCTCTCCCTAAGCTATATATATATTAAAAAAAAAGCTATAGATTGCTATTATTTGTTAGTACAAGGTTCTGGGTTGGGGCAGGTGTGTTTCTCTACGGCTCTAGTCCATTCTCAGTCTTAGACAGGATCTGTGTGTCTTAACATCAGGAATAAGACTTTCCCAGCATTCCTGTCCCTGCCCCCTATACCAGACTAACACTCTTTCTTTAGCTGAGGGGTATTATGCAGGAGCAGTTTTTCTGTTCCTTGCCCAGTGGTAGCAGATCCCTGCTTTGTATAGCTCAGGATCCTAGGCATGAGAGCGTTTCCTAACCTTCCACAGTGGCAGATGTTTTTGCTTCTACCTCTCCTTCAATGGGGACCAGAGAACAGGGACAGGAGAATTCTACCTTTCCCCAGAGGCATTAAATCTTTCCCTGGCCCAGGGCTTGGAAGGGTTTCCTTGGTCACTCCCCCAGTGGCTTGCAGCTATTGCTTTATAAGAGAGAAGGTTCTAGAGAATAGGGAGGGGATTCTTGTCTGTGCATCACCAAGGAGGCTTTCTCATTTCTCCTACTCTACTACAGTCTTTCTCATGAGCACACAGTTGGGGCTTGTGGAAAACAGCTGGTGAGTAAGCGCAATTCCTCTTGTCTTGGACTCACAGGGCTATAAAACAGGCGTCAAAAAACCTTTTCTGCAAAGAGGTCAGACAGTAAATATTTTAGGCTTTGCAGGCCGTATAATCTTTGTTGCAACTGCTCAGCTCTGCTATTGTAGCACAAAAGCATCCATAGACAAATGAGTATGTAAATGAGTGTGTAAATGTGTGTTTTTATTGGCGATATTTCAATAAAATTTATTTAGAGACACTGAAATTTTAATTTCATAGAGTTTTTATGTGTTACAAAATATTCTTTTAAGTGCTTTCCCAAAGATTTAAATATGTCCAAACTAGGAGCAGGCTGTACTGGCTCATGGACTCTAGTTTGCTAACACTTGTTCTAAACCATTAGGTTAGTCTGCACTCTGCTGTTGAAAATTTGTTTCCAGCGCCTTTTCTTCTTACTCTCTGTTACGGTGACTGCCTCTTCTTTTAATGCTCTGTCAAAAGTGAAACAATTCATGCGTCTACCTGTGGAGTGAAGAATGTAGCTTTACCCAAAGGCAAGTAACCTTTGTCTTTGGTTCCTGAGAAATAACCCTTGTAGTAATTGGAGTCCTTTGGCCTCAGACTTCCAGGCCACACCTGAAAATTTGTGCTGACTAGCGAGGGCTGACCAGACCAGAAAAGACTCACCTGGGAGGCCAAGATCAACTATTGTTCAGGGCTAGCCAATACAATCCCTGAACACAAAGGCTCAGGGACTTTCTCAATTGGAGAAGGGAGGGTGAGGTGCCCTCTCTGAGACAGGGAAGCCCTGTGTTGGGAACGCTCCCAGACCTTGTCCGTGCATTTCTTCCTTTATGATGATCCTGATTTGTATCCTTTGGTGGTAATAAATCTATTATTATAAATACAGTATTTTTCATGAATTATGTGAGCCACTCCCGCAAATTACCAAACCCAAAGGAGTAGGGAGAGCCAACAGGTGAAAGTTCGGGCATCAGGTGGACTCCCAAACTTGTGACTGCTGTCTTCATATTTGGAGCCTAAAGGACAGTGTCCTTTTAGTCTGTGAGATCCGGCCTGACTCTGAGTGGCTAGGGTCAGAGAGATAGTGTGCCACATGAGTGGGAATTGGATCCATGATGATTCTTAGCCACAAGTTATCCGCAAACTATCTCTCATAGAGGAGACTTGTCACCTTTTGGAATTCAGTCCACCTAGCTAGAGCCCTGGTGGCACAGTGGTTAAGCATTTGACTGCTCGCCAAAAGGTCAACAGTTGGAATCTACCAGCCTTTCCTTGTAAACCCTGTGGGGCAGTTCTACTCTGCCCTATAGGGTTGCCATGAGTCAAAATTGACTCGATGGTGAGGGGTTTGGTTTTGGGGTTTTGGGTTGCCTTACAGGAGTCCCGCAGTGGTGCAAATGGTTAAGCTCTCAGCTTTTAACCAAAAGACTGGAGGTCAAGTCCACCGAGAGGTGCCTCAGAAGAAAGACTTAGTGATCTGCTTCAGAAAAATTTAGTCACTGAAAACCCTATGGGGCACAGTTCTACTCTGATACACATGGGGTTAGCATGAGTCAGAACTTTGAACCTCAACTCTCTGATAGGCTCAAGAAAAGTTTTGTGATTTTGTAGATTGCCCAGATTTTTCTTGTTGTTACTGTGGGAACAATCCCCTCTTGCAACTTCCTATATCCTAAGAGGAAGCAGAACCTCCAGTTATATATTTTTTAAAAACTTGCAAAACTAAAACATTTTAACCAAAATCAATTAAGATCTCTGTCTCTTTATACTTTCTTTCCCACTCAGTCACATTTTACCCTTGCGTTGCATGGGGTTGTGGTAGTCCTGAGCATATTTAATATTTAACTACGGATTACTCGATTTGTGGGTACATTTAGTTTGGGTTTAGAAATATGTATTTATGTGGTTTCATAGTCACTTCTGTGTGTAGTTATTTCTAGATACCCTTCAATAGAAACAGCTTCTAGGATTATTTCAATTACCTAGTGTAATCATAGAAATATCAGGACCAGAAGTCATATCACAATTTGTGTATGTCACATGAGTATCATTTAGGGGTAAAATTATCTATATTCATCTAATAAATTTAAGCTCCATAGACCTTTTGTCTTATATATTTATCCTTGCCTCTTCGTGGAAAGGTCAGTTTCACATACTTCCAATTGCAGTTGGAAGTGTATGAATGATAGAGGAGAAACAAAGTTTGAAATGGACAGAGCCAGAAGCTAGTTTGTGGGAAATTTGTCTAATACATGTAAAACTGGAAAGGGAGGATTTGGTTGTCATTAATGTCTTATCAAAAGGGAATTTTTTTTTCCTTTAGGAATATATCTAATAATATAGTGAATACAATTGTAAATGCACAATTCTTTTAAAAAATTGATGAAAATCCTACTAAATAAAATTTATCAGAATTCTTCTGTTTCTAGCGCACAACCCAATAGCAGCACAACAAAAACATGTATGTCTGTCACAGTTCATAAGCCAAATACATTTGATATTTTCCCAATTTGACCACAGTCCTAAATATTTGCATTGCATTATCAATAACAAGTTTTGAAGCTGACAACTTTCTAAATTCTCAATAATAAAAAACAATTTCAATCCATTTTTTTATTTAGTTTCTACAGGTGCTCCGTGGAAACTCTACGGGGCAGTTCTACTCTGTCCTATAGGGTCTCTGTGAGTCGGAATCGACTCAACGGCACTGGGTGGGTTTTACTATAAACAATCATAGAATAACAAAATATTTGAGCAGCCAGGGAGTTTGAAAATTATTTCTTAGTCTAAGCAACTTATTTTAAAGATTACAAAAACAAAAGCTCAGAGGTTAAACAAAATTCCCATATGTCATCCTACTAGTTAATGGCAGAGGCATGTCTATCTTGATGTTTTAAAAGGTCAATAACTAACCCTCTTCTCTTATCCATGCAAGTTTGGAAACAAGTGTGAGATGAACATAGGATTCAGTCAGTTAGAGTAAAATATTACCTTTATTAATAACAAGAATGCTTCGAGAAAAAAAAAAATCTCAGGGATAAGATCAAGTGGACATGGTAATACTTTATTTTTAAATTAAGAACCTTACTTACTTGGTCATTAAGTGGACAACAGCAGGTCTTTCTCTAGGAGTAGGCCCCTATTACCTCATGGCAAAAGGTAGGCCATGAAACATGCTCTCTGCCAGTAGGTTGAGGCCTGACTCCAAATAGGAGAGAAAAAGTATTGAGTTGAATATGCCTGGTTCCTTCTTCCAAATTATAAATCTGACTACTACCTCATCATCTGGAGTGGATACATCCTCTCCCTTCCATCCCTCATTCACAAATCTATCCCCATCACCTAACTTAAAAAAAAAAACCTGAAGACACTGTATGCTATAAAAAAGTAAGTTTTTATTTAAAAGAAAATTACCAGTTAAGGCTCTCCCCAGCTCTTTTACACTCAGACAGGCCACTGATGAAAGCTAGTTATTTGTGGGTGGCAGGGAAGGAAGACTTTGAATCGGGGGTGAAAAGACCCAGCAAAACGCACTCTGCTTCAGACAGAGTTTAGAGGAAGTCCGACCAACTACATGATTTTTCACGATTCAATTAACTGCCAGAAAAATAAGCGTGTACAGATGCGTTGTCAACTTAGTGCCTGACAAATAATTGTTGTTGTTGTTGTTAAGTGCTGTTGAGTTGGTTCCAACTCACAGCGACACTATGTACCATAGAACAAAACACTGGCTGGTCCTGCACCATCCTCACAATCATTGTTATGCTTGAGCCCATTGTTGCAGTCGCTGTGTCAATCCATCTCAGTGAAGGTCTTCTTCCTCTTTTCTGCTGACCCTGTACTTTACCAAGCATGATGTCCTTCTCCAGGCACTGATCCTTCCTGACAACATGCCCAAAGTATGTAAGACACAGTCTCGCCATCCTTGCTTCTAAAGAGCGTTCTGGTTGTACTTCTTCCAAGACAGATTTGTTGGTTCTTTTGGCAGTCCATGGTATATTCAACATTCTTTGCCAACATCACAATTCAAAGGTGTCAATATTCTTCTGTCTTCCTTATTAATACATAATGCAGCTTTCACATGCATATGAAGTAATTGAAAATACCACGGCTTCGGTCAGGTATACCTTAGTCTTCACAGTGATAGCTTTTCAATGCTTTAAAGGCGCCCTTTGAAGCAGATTGCCCAATACAATGAGTCTTTTGATTTCCCGACTGCTACTTACTTCCATGGGTGTTGATTATGGATCCAAGTAAAATGAGATCCTTGACAACTTCAATCTTTTCTCCGTTTATCATGATGTGGCTTATTGGTTCAGTTGTGAGGATTTTTGTTTTGTCTATGTTGATATTTAATCCATACCGAAGGCTGTGGTCTTTGATCTTCATCAGGTAAGTGTTTCAAATCCTTTTCACTTTCAGCAAGCAAGGTTGTGTCATCTGCATAATGCAGGTTGTTAAGGACCCTTCCTCCAATCCTGATGCCCAGTTCTTCTTCATATAGTCCAGCTTCTTGGATTATTTGCTCAGCATACAGATAGGTGTGATGAAAGGATACAACCCTGATGCACACCTTTCCTGACTTTAAACCATGCAGTATCCCCTTGTTCTGTCCAAATAACTGCCTTTTGATCTATGTACAGGTTTCTTGTGAGCACAATTAAGTGTTCTGGAATTCCCATTCGCAATGTTATCCAAAATTTGTTATGATACACACAGTCGAATGCCTTAGCATAGTCAAGAAAACACAGGTAAATATCCTTCTGGTATTCTCTGCTTTCAGCCAGGATACATCTGACATCAGCAATGATATCCCTGGTTCCACGTTCTCTTCTGAATCCAGCTTGAATTTCTGGCAGTTCCCTGTCTATATACTGCTGCAGGCAGTTTTGAATAATCTTCAGCAAAATTTTGCTTGTGTGTGATATTAATGATTTCCACATTCGGTTGGATCACCTATCTTAGGAATAGGCATAAATACGGATCTCTTCCAGTCAGTTGGCCAGGTAGCTATCTTCCAAATTTTTTGGCTTAGATGAGTGAGCACTTCCAGCACTCCATCCATTTGTTGAGACATCTCAATTGGTGTTCCATCAGTTCCTGGAGCCTTGTTCTTCACCAATGCCTTCAGAGCAGCTTGGACTTCCTTCCTCAGCACAATCGGTTTCTGATCATATGCTGCCTCTTGAAGTGGCTGAACATCGACTAATTCTTCTTGGTATAATGACTCTGTATATTCCTTCCATCTTCTTTTGATGCTTCCTGCATCGTTTAATATTTTCCCCATAGAATCCTTCACTATTGCAACTCTAGGCTTGAATTTTTTCTTCAGTTCTTTCAGCTTGAGAAACGCCAAGCATGTTCTTCCCTCTTGGTTTTCTATCTCCAGCTCTCTGCACATGTCATTATAATACTTTACTTTGTCTTCTTGAGCTGCCCTTTGAAATCTGTTCAGTTCTTTTACTTCATCATTCTTCCTTTTGCTTTAGCTGCTTGATGTTTGAGAGCAAGTTTCAGAGTCTCCTCTGGCATCCATCTTGAAGTTTTCTTTCTTTCCTATTTTTTCAATGACCTCTTGCTTTCTTCACGTATGATGTCCTTCTCGTCTTCGGTCATTAGCTTTCAACATATGAGTACATAGTAGGTGTTCAATAAATATATATTGAATGAATATATGGGTTGTAATTCCTTAACCAGTAATCTGCACACTTCAATGATGAATCATTATGATAACCAGCCTCAAGAAATTCACATTTGAGACATCAAAATATAACTAAAATTGTTCAATCACCTAACAAAATCCAAGCCCTAAATTTACTCCTTCATTTATTTACCAGTCATGCAGCATATCATTTCTAGCTGTAGAAATGACTACGATGTTCAAAAAGATGTCTGTGTCTACTTCCCATACAAAGAAATGTTTTCACAGACATCAGTGTGTGAAATTGGTGCCTCTGGTTGCAATTAGAAGCTGGATTTTCGCCCCTGATTACATTTGATCCCCGTGGGTCTGTGGGAATTTGTGGCCCTCTCTTCCTCATAAGCAAAAAGAAAGAGAATTTGCCCAAACCAGGTTACCATAATGTTAATTGTTGTGTGTCCACTGCTGCTATGGAGTGACATGCTTTAGTAAATCTAAAGTTATATACTCACATATTGATATTCTTTTTAAAAAATTAACCTTTAAAACTAGACGGAGTTACCAGACGGAGTAAATCTGTGCAGGTCTTAAAAGGAAAAAAACATAATCTTGTTTTTAGCTATCATAAAGCAAAAAGACATCAAGCAAAACTCTTTATTTGAAGATAAGAGTAGAATTCTGTATCTATCATCAAACACTCCTCTAGCCTTTCCCTATAAAATATGCCAAGATTATCTAAGGCAGTATCTCACATAATCTTTAACTACACTTGTTTTTAAATCCAGAAACCCTTCCCATTTTTTTTTTTTTTTTTTTTACTTTTTATTTGTGAATGTGAAGGGTTGGTAGAGGAAAGGAATGTAAAAACGTATCTTCATATATTTTGGAGAGCAAAACTTTTAATTTTAATCAGTAAATGTTAACTTCTTTACCAAAGTAGCTTGCTTTGCTTGAAAGATAAACTTGATTATTTCAATCAGATTAAAACAGTTCCATGTGAGAACTGAAAATCGAATTGTAGTGTAACATTTGTTTTTTCTTCCACCTCAGTGGTAAAGCTTCAAGGGTGGGAACTTAGATAACATCTATTTTGATGACGTACAGGGTAAATAGAATCCAGGTCATTTTCATAGCAGTATGGACTTCAAGGCTAACAGTAGTACAACTTGTATCTGGGGCCAATGTGTACTGCCAGGACATACACGCAGCCCTCACTGATGTTGCGTGTGAGTGAATGAGGACATTGGTTGGGCCTCTGTCAGTAAACAGATGTGATCCAGAAACACATGGGCAGCTGCAGATTTGGTTCAGTGGGAAGGTGACATCTTTTACACAGTTGCTTTTCTAACTCTAATCATGCTTTCAGGTTAATGTGGCCAAACATGGAACTTAGAAGTTTAAGAAAATCAAGCTTGTCTCAGATGTAGTGAAATCTCCCGTCAGAAGGGATTAAAGTCATTCAGTGAGCAATTTTAAGTACTTAAATCATCTTCAAAATGATTCCCTCTGTTAACATGGTGTTTCTGAGAACTTAACCGAAGCCAAAATAAACCCACATATTTTTATTTAACCAAGCCACCTTCTTGTCAGTTCAGTGAGTCTTAGCTCTGTTCAAGGGAGACATGCTATGTGATTTCATGACCTTGCCATATATCTCTTCCAAATATTGCTTGCATTGGTTTTATAAAAAATAAAATTTGTTCTTTTTCAGGAATCAGCTTTAGAATGTCTTGTCTCATTCTGGAATAATTGGAAATATATTAGGTTATTCTTTACTAAGTTGGAGGACTAAAAATATTCTCTCTGAAAATAGCTTCTTTTTCATCTAATTTTAAAATATAACAGAAATAAAAAGTTAAAGGTATTACTCAAGGTTTGGACACAATACCAGTTTCTCCTACTGAAAGGAGATCTACATTTTATATTATTAACCTATTTGACAAATATGTATTAAGCTCTAAGTATGTGAAAAAACCTGAGATGGGTACAGAAAAGATATAGACTGATTTGGACAGTTTAACTTCCAACCTAGATCATCCCATGGTTGTGGGTCCAAAGAAATAGCCCCAATCTTCTAACTTAACTTTTTAGATAGAACTTTGGGTAAAAATATTGAGCACCCAATATGTGTTTTCCTTAAGACTGAGACAATAAATATAGTCAGCACAACTGGCTGCTCGTGTGGTTTCAGTCACTCATAATGTATAGGAGCAAAGTCGATTACAGAAGTCAAAGCTAAGGTTGTGTAGACCAGGTCATGGCTTAGCCAGCGTCTAGACAGCTCCAATGAAAACACAGTGTCTAAATACAAAGTAGTTGCATTTCCAGGTCAAGTGAGAATCTGAAATTACAGTGAAAGTGAGGCTAATGGGTCTGCCTTCCATTCAGCAGACTAAATCAGCAAGGTCATTACCAATTTCCTTCTAGAGGCCTCTAGCTCTCTGCTTGGCTTTATTTTAAATGCTGTTCGCACACAGAGTTTATTTTTTATGTTGTTTACTATAAACTGTGAGCTATAATGTCATACATGGCCATTCGACCTTTTATATTTTTGATCCATGACCATGTCTAGAAGCAAATAAGTAATGGGCCAATCCAATAAATATGATAAATAAATTAGTAATCATCTCATTGTCTAGAAGAATTTCCCCTGACATTTAAGCTAAATTTTCTTTTCTGCAAATTCATGGTGATTTTTTCACGTGCTGCTTGGATATGTAGGCCCTTCAGAGACTGTTGCTGGTTTAGACTCTAGGTCAGTGTTGCAACCTTCATAGTTTTCATATAAAGTCGGCTATAAATTATGAGGTCACTGTGGGTATACAGTGAAAGATGGTATATAGTCTAACTGTACTTTTCATCTACATGATGAAGTTACAAGAGGTCTTACAAATATAACATGCACACAAATCCATATGCCATAATTATACAATCAACCCAGAACTTCTAAATTATACTTCACTGCCCTACCCTCTTTTGATTATTTGCAGTAACAGTCATTCTTTTGTCTTTTTTCATTCTCAAGTGGAAAAGTGAAGGAAGAAAATAGTGGATCACTAAAAATTAGGTAAGGAAAATAGTATAAATTATAGATAGAGAAGTCCAAGAAGTACCCAAATTATAAGATTTGTTCTGCTGTTGTCAGAGGCAACTGAAAACCCACCCAAAATTGGCTTAAACATAAAAGGACATTATTGACTCATATATTTGGAAAGTCCAAGGGCATTGCTGGCCTCAATTACTACTTGATGCAAGGATTTGAACATTGTCTTAGTTTCTCTCTTTTTCTTTCTTTCTTTTTTGTTTTGACTCCACTGTCTTGGGCGGCCTCACACTTTGAAGGAGCATTATAGCTTCAGCAACTCTACACTTTGCATCTTCTTTGCTTTAAATCCAACAGATAAGAGCAAGACTCTTGCCCAAATATTCCAGCAACAGTCACATTTCATCTTCCTGTTTCTGAAAGAACTTTGGGCAGGGAATGCCATGCTCTAATTTGCATAGGCCATTGTCACTTGCTTCACCCCTGAACTGGAAAAGCCGGCATGCTTGGGCTGAGAGGACAAGGGGAGTCCTTTTTGGAGGGAAATTTGATTTGGTTACTTGAAGAAGTGTAAATAGATGCTCATCTTTGAGCTGAATGACAAACAATTCGTGTCCTGAATTGAAACCCATTCTTTCCAGTTAAACTTTTCTGAGCATCCAGTTTTGAAGGACTCTTTACTGAACTCCCAGATACGTTTACTGTCTGTATCACTCCTTTGGCAAAAACTTCTGCAGAGCCTTGTGACATGGTTTCCTTAACTGACATAAACTACCATTTATGTGCTGTGCTCTTAGCTTTCCACAAGAATAGTGAGTATTGTTCTCAGCCTCACTTTTTCATGTCCTATCTTTTGAGTCCCGACCTGGTGCAGCAATCAGTTATGTGCCAGTGTTGTTGACCTCATCTCAGCTCTACTGACTAGATCTCACTTTCTGCCACAGAACCTTTCTGCCACCATTATGTTGGATCCCTGCTACCATTCTGATGCATGAGCAAATACAGAAGTGTGAGGAATCCTTGTCCAATGAGAAACAGGAGCCAATGGGTAAATACTTCCCTCTACTGTCTCTTGAGTTGAAAATTCCAAGACACACTCTTAGATGAATTCTCAGTGGGTCCACAGGAGGACTGAGCCCCAGTTGCACATAGTGGTGAACAGCTTGTTCACGACTCTTGAATTGGCTTTCCCTCAGTTCTTGTTTTAACTTCTCAGTACCTTACTCTTTCTCCTTTGAATCAATTGCCCACGTAAACTCCCTGTCCTCAAGTCTTTGCCTCAGTTCTGCTTTCTGGAGAATACTCAGATTAAGACAGAGTCAAAGTTCCCCCAAGTGAGTTTAACATCTCTAGCACAGTGCAGGTACCCAGGATATATTTATTGATATAATCTGATTAAGAGAAAAAAGGGAGCAATAAAGATGACCACCAAAGTGGGACACTTATACTGGTAGGCAAAATGTACCAGATGGCACAATTTTGAGTAGATAGATGACTACTAATGCTAATGTGAGAAATTAGGCTCAGTGGCCAAAGCAAGAGAATTCCAAGTCAGCTGAACAGTAGAAACCTGGAGTGAGCCACTTCCTTAACATTATATATTCATTTCATCTTTATTCATTCCGAATATCCAATTGCTTATTATTCTTTACAGTAATTTTTTAAATGAATTCAAATTTTTACTTTTTCATGGCAATTAATATTTTATCTCAAATTTTTGTCATTTGCCCTCTTGTTGTAAGGCTGGTGAATATTGAAAATATTTCTCTCTTGGTCAAAATAAATGCAGGGATAATGAGTCTGTGTAAAGTTGAGCAATATCCTAAAACTCCTAGTCCAGTGCTTTGACCCTTAAGTTTCTACTAAGTAGTACTTGAACTCTGCAGTGATTATTCTTTCAATATACTGATGGTGAAAGAAGAATGAGTAATGCTTTAAAAAAAAATAAAAAGAAGAAGAGATCAATATATAACCACTCTAAGTCACACACAATGCCCGTTGCTATGCTTAGCAAAATGAATCATGGAAGAAAAGCTGTCTCCGAAATGTACTTCTGGGTCCTCAGCACAATAATCCTGATGATTTAGACTACATTAGCAAAATAAACACAAATTATTTCCTTCATCAACACAAAGTAATTCATCTTTTTGTTCTTTTTATTTTTGTAGTGACAGGCTTGTCTGGAAGACTAAAGCTGCCTAACTCTTGTTGAGAAACAGAGAGGAAGACCAGCAGTTACAATGTCTGATCACAGAGATTAAGGACCATCCATGCTACAGGTAAAGTATGATACAGGGAGGCTGGGAAGTAGGATGTATTGAGGAACTGTGTGTGCCAAGACCCTTTATGTATTGTAGGAGGCTGAATAATGGCTCCCAAAAATATCAGGGTCTGATCCCTGGAACCTGTAAATGTTGCCTTATGTAGAAAAATGGTTTTGATGCATGTAATTAAGTTAAGGATCTTGAGATAGAGATACTACTCCAGATTATCCAGGTGGGTCCTAAACAAGAGTAGAGAGAGGCAGAGGGAGATTACACAGAAGAAGAGCAAAAGGCAGTGTGGCCATGGAGGCAGCGATTGAAGTGATACAGCCACAAGCCAAGGCATGCCACAGTCACCAGAAGCTGGAAGAAGCAGGGAACAAATTCTTATCTAAAGCCTCCAGAGGGAGCATGGCCCTGCCAACACCTTGATTTCAGCCCAGTGATGCTGATTTCACACTTCCCACCTCCAAAACTGTCAGAATAAATGTTTGCTGTTTTAAATAGCCAAGTTTGTGGTAAATTGTTTACAGAAGCCACAGGAAACAAATACAATTATGTAATCTCATTTAATCTTCATAACAACCTTTGAGGTAGCTATTACCCCCGTTTTACCGATGAGGAAACTGAGCATTCTAGAATATCCCAAATCACCTGGCAAATACATGACAGAAATGGTAGTCAAATTCATTTGAATTCCGAAGCCCAAATTCCTTTCTCACACCCTGTACTCTGGTCATAGGGCCCTATTCAAATGCCTTCTCTTGTCTCTCTGCTGTCCATGTTCTCGACTGTCCTCAATAACTGTCCTCGAGAACACGGGTCGCTTCACTTTCTTTTCTGACCCCCACCTCTTGATTGAATATTCCATTTACATGTTCCCTTGCTCTGGTTTCGCTCACTGCAGTTGTCCTTTGGCTTGTCTTTCTCCTCACTAGATTACGAGCTCTTCTATGGCAAGGACTATGCCTTTATCTTTGCTCTTCAGAAATACCTAGTGTCTGGTACACAGTACATGCTTAAAAATATTTGTTGAATGAGTAAATTATGCCACATTAATTCCTAAATAAATAAGCTTACATTAATGATAATGGTCTTTGGAGTTTTTGTTTGAATGTGGCGAGATACAAGATGGGGAATCGTCACTTTTCCATCTACTCACACCTCAGTTTCCTCACGGGTAAAATAAGTATAATAATGGTATCTGCTTTATATAGTTAGTGTGAATATTAAATGAGTTAATATATTTAAAGGGCCTAAAGCAATGACTATCACAAAGTAAAAATTAGGTATTTTCTATTTTTCATTTTACCACATCTTGTTTGTTTGCAAGGGAAGAAGGCTTTTTCTGAAAGCAAAAGAACAAATGACCTAAGAAGTTTTGAAGCTACAACCAATTTTTATATTGTTGTGATTTGGTAGAAAACAGAGCCAATATCAAGATGAAAACTTTAACTTTAAAATCAACATCAGTAGTAACATAAAACTAGAATGATCAACGGCTATACAGTTTTTCACTCAAACTGAAAATGGGGAAATGACATTTCAGAAATACTGAGATACACCATTATAGAAAATGTCTACTGAAATTTCCAGGAAAGAAAACTAATTGACTCAGAGTCTTAATTTTCTATTAATCTTTCAATACTTTGATATTTCTAGATTAGTCCCTGCCAGGAATTCAGTCTACTGCTTTGTTTCTCACTGATAAACAATTTGGGCTAATTTGAAACATGTGGAGAAGAAAGTTCAGCTCTTGTGTTTGCATGTGTGAGATCTGACGTTTTTAATTGGTTCATAAGTTTTTACATAATAGGTGAAAATCAAGACTTTCCAAGAGATACACAGATGAAGGAATAAACACGCTAGAAAGTTTTCAGGCTTCTTTTGGTTTTATCTTCATATGTTGCTGGTCTCACAAAGTAAACACAAAATTTTTTTGCAGTGAATACATGTTTCAGGGTACAAAAATGCATGGCTTGAGACCTAGGATCCAGGAGCCATTGTCTAAACTTAAGTAATCAAAAACTCCATTGTAAATTATGGACGTTAATAACTTGGAAGCAAGCGATACTAGTATAGTTTTGTAACTTAATTACTGTCCTTTGTTGTGGGTAAGACGTTGGTTGCGCTAAAGGAAATATGCCAGCCTATTTCTTCCCCCATAGGTTCCCTCTGCACTAAGCCTCATGGACCAGGGCCCAGAGGATGTCTCTGTATTTTATTTAAGGGAAGTGTTTTTGGTTGGCTGAAATATATCATGACTGCAGACTCTACAGGCACATGGTCTCGTCAGAAAAGACTACTGTATTTTCACACAAATAATGTGTGCCTTCTATATTTGTTTTTTCTATATTTGTTGGCTGACTATGTCCTTCTCCCGTGAGGTATTTTCATAAGTGCTGATATGGCAATTATTTTTTACTTATTGCTGTAAAAAATTAGCATATCATGCTTACAAAAATACATTGCAGGGAGGGTGCTGTTACCAAACAACTGTAGAAGGTGCATGCTATTTGCGTAAAAATACAGTAAATACCTGGTCTATCCGAGACCCCACAGTCAAATGCTCCCTAGTGGTCTAGTGGTTAGGGTTCAGAGTTCTTACTGCTGTGACCCAGGTTTGATTCCAGGCCAGGAAAGCCTTTCTTCTTGGAGTCCCTGGATGGTGTAAAGGGTTAAGTGCTGGTCTACTAACTGAATGGTTGGCCAGTGGAACCCACCCAGAGGCACCTCAAAAGAAAGCCTGAAGTCTTCCAAAAGGTCACAGCCATGAAAACTCTATGGAGTCCAGTTCTACTCGGAAACACATGGGGTCGTCCTTAGTCAGAATTGACTCGACAGCAACTGTTTTTTCTTTTTTTTTTTTTTTTTTTTGATACCTCACAGATTGTTTCCCTGATCTTTGCCAAAGGTAAGGGCCCAAGAACACCCACTGATCCTTTCCCATAATTAAGCCATAACTGGTATAGAGGTAATATTGATGAACCAGAAGAAGAAAAATGATCAGGATCTGAACAGGGTAGAAAAGTAGTAACAGTGGGAATGGAATGGTGGATGGATTCAAGGGGCTTTTACAGGAAGAATTGACAAGGTATGTAAACCGATTGGATGAGGCAAGTATGGGGGTTCAGTAGAGATGAGTTAGAGATGACTCTGAGGTTCTCAGTTGAGAAAAATGAGTAGATGGTGATGCCATTAACTAAGAGAGAAAATGCAGGAGGTGGAAAACAAGGGGAAGGAAAATGTTATGGAGCAAGGAGAGATGGAATTTGAGTTTGAAAAAGTTGGATTTGAGGTGCCTGAAAGACAGCAAGTAGGTGGAAATTCAGAACTGATGCTGAAGAGAGTAGTAATGGCTATAGTTTTAGTTTTTTTCTTGGTAATAATACTTTAAGTGAATATTTATAGTGCTTTACATTTTCCCATTTTACCCCACAATAGTTCTGCAAGAATAAGCAGGGAAAATTTTATTATTTCCATTCTACATAAAAGGAAACTGAGACTCAGAAAGGCTAAATAATTTGCCCAAGGCCACATTGGGAGACAGTGCCAAAGTTGGAACCAAACTCATACCTTTTGAAATTTATATTGGTGTTTCCTAGACGCTGTGCTCTTTGAAACTAAAACCCCACATTTATTGATTGCAAAACTAGATTTGATCCGTTGCAGAAAGCTGACACTCATAACTGTGTTATTTGATAAACTTCCCTGAGGGCAGAACTTGGGGCCTATCTGTATTAAATGGGAAGCTGGAGGAAGTGGAGCCAGGGAAGTTATGAGAGATAAAATGGTTATAGATATGAGGAGAAGCAGGAACAACAAGGGTCACAGATAAAACAAAAGGAAGAAATTCAAAGACCAAAAAGGAAAGGGCTGTCAACAGTATTGAAGATTTCCCCTTCCCCAATTCCCTTCCAGTACTTTCCATGACAGTCCCATCCAGAGTGGACATAGATGAGGTCCTGTCACAGTTGGATGAACCTGTACCCCACAGGAAACACCTCTGTCCATGGACGTAGAGCAAATATGTGTTTCCATCTCCAGCTCCTTGCCCGCAACCTCAAAGAGTCAGCTCAGGGTCACTTGAGTGAATGTTTTTCTCTACCTCCCAGTGATAAAGCTATCAGTATATTTCACAAGATACCATGTGTAACCTTTAGTCACAGATCAATATGAAATAACATACTTTTAAGTGTAGATCACATCAGAGAGGCCATGTCTACACAACAGCAAACAGATGTTTTGGCAAAGAGAGGAGCCTCCATATGTTTATGGGTGGCAACATCTCATGGTAAAAACCAGTCCCCACCCTTTTCTCATTTTGTTTTCAGTTTGATTTTAAAACATTTGTTTCTGATATATAGAGGTCAGTTTTCCAGACATAAACCTGGCTTTCAAAGAGCCTGGTTTCCTCTTATAGTAGGCAAACAATATACAAAATGAAAGCAAAAATGAGTTGAATCAACCTACTCACGAACATTTATTTAGTGTTTTCCATGTATGATGCACTGTGCTAGGAACTCTGGAGAAACAAATATGTAATAATATAGCCCTCAAGGATCTTTGATTTGTCAGAGATAATGGTGCCCACCAAACATAATATCTTCACTCTGGCATTTCTCAGGCTCTTTGTAGTTAGGCAAGGCTGTGTGATTAGTTTTGCCATGGTCTGTGGGTGGAAGGCCAAAGCATAGAATAGCTGGCTCATTGTTCCCCTGGTTTCTCTTTCCCTTCCTTGACAATTATAAAGGCTGTTTTAGAAAGTGAAATTTCACAGTGATAGAGCGAGCCTACAACAGCTGGAGTTTTGAGTAACTGTATGGTACATAGTCATGTTTGACATTTAGTGTAAGAAAAAAAAATTTTTTTTTTTTAAGTTAAGCCTATGAGGCTTTGGAGTTGTTTGTTACAGCAGCATAAACTCGGCCTGTCCTGACCAACACACTTGCTTTTCTGAAGCTCATAATCTAGTATAAGCAGGTAGACTCATACATAAAAAACTCAGATAGGTTGATGACATACCCCATTTTATCCAGAGTAGTCTACGGTGACAACTATTATAAATCAGTTAACACCTTTCAAAAGTTTGGTAGATAAATTACATGGTCACCCTACAAAGAGAAGATAATCTGTGATAAATAATGTAGGACGCACATAAAAATGGTATTGGGGAAGGAGAAGATAATCTTACTGAAAGGTTTTCATAATCCTTACTTAAGGGACCAAAAAAAAAAAAAAAATGTGTTCTGATAGGCAGATATTCTAGATGTTTGGGGTAAAGGGCATTCCAACTGTTCTTGGTTTGAACAAAGATCCTGAGGTGGGAGGGAGTCATATATTTTGGATAATAGTAGACAGATTAAGGTAAGTGTGTCTTAAGGATGGGGCAGGGGGTTGTAGAGAGCAAAGAAGCAGGAGGAAGATTCACTGGATACATTATTGAGGGTTTTGAAGACCCAACTGAGGGAATGGGGAGTTCATTTGGGAGAGCTGTGCATTACAGTGGATTTTCCTGATTTGCTCTTCCTCTCACCTTTAATTTTCTGAACCAAATCTTGGATAATAAATTCATAAAATTCATATTGCTGATGTTGAAGGACTCTTGATAAACTTCAACTAGAAATATTTTTTAAAAAAGAAAATGATAGGCCAGCAAGAATAAGATGATTGTTCAATTTATTCCGATGGTGGTTGATGCACGGGGAGATATTTTTATAAATTGTGCAAATGCACACACTGAAATCAGCAGTATATTCTGAATATGGAATTTGATACACTGCCAAACCCTAGAAGATAGTACAAAAGACAACAACTGTAAATATACGGCAGGTATGAGTTGAACATTCCAATTTGCCTGGGACAGACATGGCTCATGACTATGGTCACATGATCCCCTTTTTCTCTCAAAAGAATCTCAGCTTGTGTGATAAAGTATATAGCCTCCCTATCATGATATTTACGTTGGGGTAATTTCACATTCCTTTATTTTCTTTATTTTGTCAGATTTAATTAGAACTAATATGAACCTGCAAACCAAAAAAGCAGATAGTTGAGTGATTCAGACTCACAGCAACACTTCCTTGACAATTAAAAAGGGTATTTTAGTAGAGTAGAACTGCCCCATAAGGTTTCCACGGAGCAGCTGGTAGATTCGAACAGCTCACGTTTTGGTGCAGCCTAGCCCTTAATCACTGCACTGCAAAAATTGGTGTGAGGTCCATTATCAGTCACCTGGGTGGCCTCCTTTTCCTGCCTTGTACCAGTATAAGAGCGTCATAGGCTTATGCCCCTGAACCTCTACCTCTAGTTCTCTACCCAGGCCAGCAAGATACTTCCTTCCAGATTGAGTTTCACTTCCCATTAGCACTTGTGCAGGCTTCCCAAGTTTCAGATTTAACACCAATTCTTATCCATATCCCTATACCCAAAGCTTCTTCCTGGTTAGTAATATAGGTGTGAATGGGAAACACACGTGGAAAAGACATAAAACAAATGTTAACCAAAGAGGTCACCTACAGAGTAGAACTGCCCCATAGGGTTTCCAAGGAGCACCTGGTGGAATCAAACGGCCAACCTCTTCGTTAGCAGCTGTAGCTCTTAACCACTATACCACCAGGGTTTCTTACTAACAAATAGGGTCAAGGAAGTCTTTAAGGGCATTGAAAAATATTTGAGCTGTGTTTTATGGATGTCATCATTAGCATGTTTAAGAAACCATATTCCAAAATTGCTTTAGACATTTGTCATATATACTGGACCTACTTTGCATTGTATGCCACAACTCAGGAGGGAACTCAGTTTAGTTCTATCACAAAAAATAACAAGCATAATGAATGAATTATATTTGCATTTTCAGTCTGTTCATAATATCAGTATTTTCATATAAGTCCTTCTGATTTTCACTAATCGCAAACTCATGAAATTCCCTACTGAGCCTGTCTGCCCGCTTTGAAGTGTAAGGCCTGTGGAACCAAACTTGGTAAGGCTAGGCATTGTGGCCTGGTGTTGATGTTTGTGGGTGCTGAAAATCTCCGCCTCAGTTTGAATTCAGACTCCACCACTTCCCAGCTGGTGACCTTGAGTAAGTTTAGAGCTCTTGCAAACATCAGTTTTCTCGGTTATAAAATGAAAGATATGAAAAGCAGTTTCTTCTTAGGATGTTTTCAAAATCATTTGAGCTAATGTATGCTAAACACTTCACTTAGCACAGAGCCCGGGTCATAGGCTCATTTCTGTCTTTTCTCAGATTGAATTAGAACCAGCTTGAAACTCCATCAGCCAAAATGTGGTAGAAAGTCCAATATCAGTTTTTTGGAAAGTGCCCTTTTCCTGCCTTGCAGAGTACATGGACCCCACGGGCTAACAGATTTTAGAAAGTGGCCGTTAGGCCTCTCCTCGAAAAATGGAACCCCGGGTTATCTTTACTGTTTAGCAAGATCCAAGTGGACTTCCATGTTTTAAAGTAAAATCGAAAGTTCACACTTCAGAAGAAACCTATTCGTAATGATAAATGAAGTCCTGCTCCATTCTACGACATGGATTAGCCATGAAAACATTGCACTGAGTGAGGTAAGTCAGTCACAAAAGGACAGACATTGTATGATTCCACTTACATGAAAAATCTAGAATTGGCAAATGCATACAGAACTAAGTTTATTAGTATTCACCAGATGTGGAGGGAGGGAGGAGAAAGGAGGACTCATTGCTTAGGGGATACTGAGCTTCAGTAAAGGATGATGAGAAAATTTAGAAATGGATAATGGTGATGGTTGTACAACATAACGAACACAATGTCTTTGAATTATACATGTGAACAACACTGAGATGGCAAATGTTTTGTTACATATGTGTTTACCACTTAAAAAAAGAAGAAACCCATTGTTCCTCTCCACTATGTTTTATCTTCTCTGCATTCCCACCCTGAGTTTATACCACATTATTCCACATGATATTGCATACTAACCCACTTAGTGTTTTCTAGATGCGTGGTGCAATCAATTGCTTTTGTATGTAGCTTCTCTAGCCATGATCTTGTAACTCCTGCCCAGGTGATTAGGCAGGACTGTATGATAGGGTAATTGTGGCCCACCAAGGGGATTGGTCAGTTTTGCCTCAAAAGAGAGCCAATTCCAGAGCAAAGAGGAGGAGCACACCACCACTAAGGAAGGAGAGATCAGCAGGAGAAACCTGGCAGCAGTAGACAGTGCAGTGGGCTTCCCAGCTCATGGAGAGAGAAAGTTGAGTGCCTTTGGGCAGAGGCTGAGGGCTAAGGAGAGATATGCCTGTGAGCACAGCTGGGCAGAGGCTGTCCTGGTGAAAGAACTATATCCTGAGTGTTCCTGAGCCTGAATTGTAACTGTTACTTCCCTTATAATAAACCCCATAACCGTGAGTATGGTCTTCAAGTTCTGTGTGGCCATTGAAATGAATTATTGAACCCAGCAGAGAGTGCTATAGGAGGGACGGTTGGTGTCAGAATTGGTAAAGATGACAGAGGGAAGAGGCATGTCTGACCCTGCCTCATAGGAATCAACTTTGGGCAGTTGATCTTGATTCTTGTTCCCCTTGTGGAGTTGGAGGAAGTCCGATTTTGCCCCATGCCATTTTTACAAGATGTTTCATATCTATCATTCACCTAAACTATAGTGAAAGTTCATTGAGGGGAGGTAGAAGCCAAGACTCTGTGTATTGCCAGAGAGATCATACCTGTACAAGGTGCTGGCTGAGAGCTAAGTTGAAGCTGAAATCTAGCCTATACTCTGCCCACCTGGTTTTGGGGCTGGATGTAGGGCTATGGCTGCTAGAGGAAGCGGTGCCTTTTTCAAATTTGCAGCACAGATGTTTATAGGTTACAGTGGGTTCGATAGGAATTGGATATTTTAATTATATTAAATCTCAAACACCGGGCAGTATTTTGTTCTGTTGTCAGAACTGACTCGACAGCACCCAACAACAACAAACTCAAAATGTTGTATGATAATATGAAATGTATTTTTGTGCAAAAATACGTATCTGCAAAATATAAGCTGACCACTGGAATTGTAAATTATTAAGGGTAATTAAATGATTTGCCACCTAAAATGACATTGCCACACTATTCACTGTTAGAAAAAGGCTCCGTAGGCTTCCTTGCCACCACTGAGTCATTGGTGATATATGAGTTTGCTCTCTTTTTATGTCAGGGTTCCTGGAGATGAAATATTTTCTCAGTGATTTGGTAGTGGATTTATAGCTGTCAGTAAATCTTTTCTTTCCTCTCCTTCTTCTCTTGCCTCCATGAACATTGATCACAGCAAGGGGGGTGGGGTGATCTTTTTCCTCCACTTATCTGGCATTTTCCTGTAGGTGAAAAAGGGGGATGATACTGAGATATTGGGTATGGAAATAAGTCATTCTAATTGGCATAAGTAATAAAAGTCATATATTTTAAAATTTTGCTTTTTGCAAAGGATAAAATTTAATGGATAGATGATTTCTATTTGTCATTCAATTTCTCCATTCTCAAACTATCACCTTTAACAATCTTGCTAAGCCCCCTAAGCTAATATGCCCTCATTACAACCCAGCCCACTAACAAACCTAAGTCAAATAATTAAATAAAAATCATCCTCAAATGCCTATATATCATGCAAGTTTTTATTGGCTTTTTGATCTATACTTAACCAATATTGTCTTTTTATTTTCATTGTCTTACTACATTTATGATTACCATAACTGTATGTATTATAACTGGATGAATTAAACTAAGTTTATAGTGGACAGCACTGTCTTTAAATATACCTTGTCAATTATTTAGAAATGTCACAAACACAGAAAAATATGTGCCTTTCAAATAGAGATATTATTTTAAATTTTTGAGATATTTTAACAAAGAATGAACAGCTGGTTAATGAAAGTTTGTAAGTAGTCTGGATTGCAATTGGTCAAAGAAATGAAAAGAAGTCAGCTGTGGTAAACTGTACTTTGAAGGGAATTACAATCTTTTGTCTTGTTGAAGATGATTTCTTCCACAATATTGGACACCCTTGGACTGAAAACAAAGACACATAAAGCCCACACCTAAACTCAAGTGAAAA